>NC_058131.1:715317936-715380413 GCF_016433145.1 Gracilinanus agilis
CACACACACACACACACACACACACACACGTCTGTTGCTTATAGTCTCCAAGTTTCCTATCACTTGGGATGTTAAGTGAATTGCCCACAATTACATACTTTCAGGACTGAGTTAAATAAATATTGATAGATGGTCTCAACCTTCATCTCTTCACTTCCCTCTTTTGTGCCACCTTTCTAATATCACTGCAGAAGCAAAAATGGGTCCTATGGAATTAGAACAACTTTGAGTAAGAAGACACTTCTTGATAGGCTTAGGAAATTTGTTCTCTGACCAGAGGTCCTCTTTAAATTATCAAGCTAATTTGGAGCCAGAGTAATTTGAGAGGTATGGGGATAAAATGGACTTCCAGAAAAATCCCTTTAGACAGGAGGAAGAGGGAAGAAAAGGATTTTTCTTCAGCTTTGGTCATGTTGTCTCTCCCCCACATTCCTTATACCATCTTTGTCTGGAGGATGACATTTGTGACCTTTGAAAGATCTGAATGAGGGGGACTTCATATATTTCCATATATGTCTTCATATCATCTCTACATCAGTATGTGTGGAGTATGTGCATATATATATATACATATATATACATATATATATGTATATATATGAGTATATATAGACTTCAGTATATATATATTGGAAGCCAAGAAAAGAGTGACCAAATATTCATAACCTTAACAGGAGATGAGCAAAGAAATGACACTATACTTTAGGAAATCTTCTGGTTTATACCATAAAACAGGAGGATTTCAGTGTTTTCTGTAATCTTTTATATATATTTGTTTTCTAATCTTGAGCCCACTATCTGTAAATTCTGTACGTATTGATAGAAGGATGTTTCACAGATTTTTAGTGAGAACTTTTGCATCCACTGTTCTTACTGTATTAAGTAAATAGTCTGTTAGGAATAGCTTGATGCTGACAACCTACTGGTTCATGTTTGGTGTTAGGATAAAATGAGGTACTCATAGGTGAGCTAATAGTTAATGAATGGAGGTTGAATATCTACTTAATGATTCAGTAGGACTTATTTTCAGTAGACAGATACTACCCTATCTATATGAAAAAATGTCTGGCCTTGAGGACAGGTTGTAGTGACTCACATTATCTTGGGACATCCACAAAGTCTGATGGTCACCAGACCCACATGAATGAGTCTTTTGGACCCTTGAGTAACTAGGAAATAAATCGATACCAGCAGTCTACCAGGAAGTTGTCAGTGGAGCCACAACTGGAGTCTTGGTCCATCACTGAGACAATCAAGTCCCAGATTTATCAACTTTTAGAGAAAAATCTAACTGCGCTTGTTGCCAGAAGAGATTAGTCCTATCACAACTTATATCTTTTTAAAAAGGTACTTTAGACAAGGAATTAAAATGATTCTCAAGGAAAAAATCTTAGGAGGCACACCAATGGGGACTTTAGCTGATGGCATATGAGAATCACTGGTTTCCTCAAAGACATTTCTATCAGCCTGGAAAGGAGCTATAGTCTTACTATAGAACCTGAGAATAATTTGGGAGAATGGGAACTAGGAGTAAGAAGTTGAGAGTTTATATGGTCTACCTAAGATTTAAATAGTTACAAGATATAATATATCTCTTCTCAACCCCCAGATGAACTTACTTACAATTTGACAGCCTAAAGGAAAGAGTGAGAAAATATTAATTCAACAAAAGGATAACAATAAATATGACAAATAATATTAATAAAGCAAATTATATGATTAAATAAAAAGGGAATGCATAGAGAAATAGGCTTGACATAACAGAAATCTGATATTCAGAAATATTCCATTTAAAACATTTACTATAAGTGAAAGCTTTTTCCTTTATGCAGCAAGGCCATTATCTTTAATGCTTCTTTCTAAGACATATTTTTTATTCATTATTTTGAACTGGTTTTAAGTTGCCTTTATTTTTTAAATCAAAGAAAAGCACCAGTTAGATTATAGAGAATTAGGTCATGTCACTCATCTGAAGCAAAGGAAAATCTATCTTGAGCAACAAGCCATGAAAAACTCTGACTTTCTTTTTGACAGGATCCAATGTCAAGGAAAATAAGGAGGAAAATATTTGGCATTTATCTCAGTAAAATAATCTTATAGTTGATCAAGGAGATGTTTAGATAATTGACTATAAAAGTTAGGAGGAAGAAAAAAAACACATGAATGTATATTATCATTTCTCCTTTCTCCATCCATTTCTCCAAATTTTGTATCATCATTAGATTTTCCAGGCAATGGGTTGAGTCCATTTTCAGAGGAAAAGCCTAGCCAAATCTAGATAATCTCATCACTAGTACTCTTGGCTTATGATGATGAATTTTTTGATTACAACCACCCATGGGGGAAAAAAATGGCAAAATAGCTCTGGGTGTGTGGCCTTCTTCTACTGCTATAAATTTCATAACAGAGAGATGGAAGGAAGTAGGGCATGTGGTTCTAGTAATCAAATTTTACACCATTTATAAACTTACAACTCTGTAATTGATCTTCTAAATATTGAATTCTTATCCAATAACCAAAGAAAGGGCATTTTGTGGGAGGAAGTGAATCATACTGAAATTAATGCTCTCAGTGTAAACAAAATAAACTAACAGAAATATGTTTGAATAGATATGGGAAGGTAAGTTCTTAGACAAGCAAGGATGGGATTTGGCAGATTTGGTTTCCTTGGGTCAAAAGGCAATAAAAATGTCATTTCATATATTTGGTCACCTTGGGTCTTTTCAAAATATCTGTTGCAGAGAATAATGAAGAACATGATTAGACTCCCTACATTAAATCAACATATACTTTGATACTTGAAGACTTTAATATGAATTTGGGGGTAGGTGAGGTGGTAGATATAGATTTATAGATATAAAATTATAAAATTTATACAAATATATAATCTGTATCTATTTATAATTTCATCCAGCTAGTGGCAACCTTATTGAGTTTTAAAGATGATTAAATTGAATAATGTGGGTAATGCTCTTTCTAGCTGTATAAACGGATAATTATCAAATTCTGATGAAATTCAGAATGATGAAGCAATTTGTCCAACGTCATAGAGCTGGTAATTATAGGAGTTGAAACTTGAAACTAGGTCTTTAACATCAAGAATGCTTTTCTTTGTAGAAGTGACTATCAATATTCTTCTCCAAAAAGCAAATCTGAAACACTTAATTTGTACAAAAATGGAAAGATATATAAAATTTACTCAATTTAATTAATTTTAATAGTTGTCAACTTTTCTAATTATATGCATTTTCCCTATTGACTTTTCTCTCCTACTAGCACTGGAATTCTAACTTTGGCAAAAGCACTGGACAGAGAAAGCACAGACCGCTACATTTTGATAGTGACTGCACATGATGGCAGACCAGATGGGGTGAGTGAAATTCTAATAAATATGCTTTAACAATGACCTTAAGGCTATTTTTAAAAAAGCAGTTATTCTTTGGCTATAAAATCCACATAGTGGAATCTTTGTTTCTTTATCCTGCAACCACTTCCTGCTATAGGGGTTTATTTTAATGGACAAGCACAGAAAGTACTTGGATATTTGCCATTTTGAAAATTTAACTCTGAAATCTCTAAATGATAATAGTTAGGATGTCATACTAGTGTGTGATTGTGAATTAATCACTATGACTATTTCCCCAGTAGCAGAGATATGGTTGAAGAATTGTTTGTTGGAGAGATCCATGTATTTTAGTGAATGAAAGCTCAAGGGATGCTTTATACAGAAAGCTTAACTTAGATGCTCTCCTTGACCACCAACTTCATTTTCCTACCATGAAAATTATTTCACGTGAATCTTATATTTACTTAACTCTATTCAATTTTATCCATATGCAATGTTCTCCCACTAGAATGAAAGCTCTTTGAAGGCAGGGGTTGTTTTGTCTTTGTCTCTATACTCCCAGAAGAGAGCATGGTACCTGGTATATTGGAATTAGTTATGAAATATTTGTTGGATGAGTTATTGAATGGATTCTGCAATATGAAATGTCATTCACAAAATTAATACAGTCTTGGGCTGTTTAAGATGGTGACGGCAAAGCTATGACACACGTGTCAGTGCCATTTCGATGACACTTGACTGCATGTGACCGCATACAGAGAAGTATGGGGCCGCATGCCAAGGATGAAACATTTGCTGTAGTGTAGTGTAGACACTCTGTGCACTATAGATGACAATTCTACTTATATTAATTTACCTGTTTTGGTTTATTAAATACAGTTATATGTTAAAATTATATATTTTTGTTATTTAAACTATAAATATAGTGAAATTATGTTTTTGTTTTTGTTTTTCTCAAAGTGACACACCACTTGAGTTATGCTCGTTTTCTTGGCAAATTTTGACACACCAAGCTCAACAGGTTGGCCATTTCTGGTTTAAGAGAAGCATGGCCCCGAACTAGAGAAATGATAGTCACACCATACTATGTCTTGGTCAGTCTACATCTGTGATATTGTGTTCAATTCTGGTCATGATGGCTTAAAGAAGGTCTGATAAATAGGGAGTTGTCAGAGGAAAGCACTCTCTTTGAAATTAGACCATATTAAAATATTTTGCTGAAACAAGAGCCGTTTCTTCAGGAAAAGAGAAAACCAAGGCTAGAGCAAGAAGACCTAATAGCTGTTCAAATATTTAAATGTCTTCTCTGTGAAAGAGGCTTCAGATCTCCCTGTTGGGTCCCAAAGATAAAAGCAGGAATTGGGGCAAAGATCAAAAAAATGTTTCACATGGGACATGGATCCTCAGCTGAGCTTCAGAGGAAACTAGGAATTCTAAGAAACTACAGTGAGGAAGTAGTGAATTCCAAGCTTGAGTCAGGAAATATCTTGAAGAGTTTGAAAGCACCATAAACTATAAGAAGGAGAGTGATAGGAAACAGGTTGGTGTTAACTTAGAAATAACACAAAACTACTAAAGTAGTCAGAAAAAATGAGTCTTTAATTGGGAAAGAGATAGATCCAGTAATGGCCCACTATCACAGAGCCCAGCACCAAAAACTCAGGGGCTACACTTGGATCATACTTGATTTCTCCAAACAACAATAGAACTTGGGGAACTTATATACTTCTTGGGGAACATTGATTGGTATTACCAAGGCTACAAAGAAATGGGAAGCTCCAGACAGGATTACCTATGAGAGGCTGATGCTTTACAATGGATACAAAAGGGAAGGGCCAAAGGCTGGGCTTCCTAGGAGAGGACCTTGAAACAAAGGGAGAAACTACTAGGACAAAAGGGTATTTAACATCTGATTAGGTCTACCTTTAAATCTATTATTCTGTCTGAAAAGGGCAAGTCTGGGACTTCCCTTAGGGTGAGTTCTTAGGGGACAGGAGCAGACTTGGGCTCTCCAGATTTCAAGATGACTGTTTGGAAAGGCTTAAATAGCAAAAGGAAAAAATTTATATTTTTTCTTAGTTTAATTGGTAATTGGGTGGGGAGAATTGTTTAGGGACGGGTGAGGCTGAAATCATGGAAATCTATCAGAAGTCCACCTCATACCTAGCATATTGGCTAAAATGGTAGCAAAGGAAAGTAATAAATATTGGAGGAGAGATGTGACAAAATTGGGACATTAATGCATTGCTGGTGGAATTGTGAATTGATCCAACCATTTTGGATGGCAATTTGGAACTATGCCCAAAGGGCACTAAAAGACTGCCTGCCCTTTGATCCAGCCATATCACTGCTGGGTTTGCACCCCAAAGAGATAATAAGGAAAAAGACTTGTACAAAAATATTTGTAGCTGTGCTCTATGTGGTAGCAAAAAACTGGAAAATGAGGGGGTGTTCCTTGATAGGGGAATACAAACTGTGGGATCTGTTGGTGATGGAATGCTACTGTGCTGTAAGGAATAATGAACTGGAGGAATTCCATGTGAACTGGAATGACTTCCAGGAAGTGATGCAGAGTGAAAGGAGAAGAACCAGGAAAAAGTTGTACTCTGTAAGAAGGGAAATTTGATATTTATATATGTATATATTTAAGGTATGGTATCCAGGAATCAATTTGATCTAGAATGATTCCATAATTAAAATAGACCCAAGTCAGGATGGCTTTTATGAAAGTTTATTTACAATTAGGAAGGTTGAAGGTAGGGAAAGAGAGAAAAACTCTGTTCTGGACCAGCAGAGGTCCAGACTGGGTGAGAGTTAAGAGATTGATTAAATTAGGCTACTAGCTACAAGGCCTTAGCAATTAGAGAGGCAAAGAACCCTCCTTGAGGTAGAGACTCTGGAAACGCCAAGGTAGGCGAAAGGAAGTCAGCCTAACTTACAGATGTGACAATTCAGAGGGAAGCCACCTGAGGTCTCACTAGAGATCCTTCTGTACCAAGTTCAAAGCACGAACTGCCTCAACAGGAAGTTACCAACATGCTTGACTGATAGCATCTTCTGTCACTTCCTGGACCCATCACTAATTCAAGTGGACAAATAGCAGCCTCAACATTGTTTTGGACTGCCCAAAGGGCAGTCCCTTGTTCTTGATTTGTTACTTATTGTCCCCTGTGGGTAACCCATCTCCCCTCCCCACTAAGGGAGGTGGGGATGACATCATCTCTGGTGGTTACAGTTTTAACTATGAATGAGCTTGAGCTAATTCTATTTACACAACACAGAGGCTGATACATTGTAGCATAATCACATGTAACTGACATCTCTACTAGCAGCAGTGCAGTGACCCAGGACAATCCTGAGGGATTTATGAGAAAGATGCTGTCCACATTTCAGAGGAAGAACTGTGGGAGTAGAAACACATAAGAAAAACAACTGCTTGATCACATTGGTCGAAGGGGATATGATTAGGGATGTAGACTCTAAGAGATCACCTTAGTTCAAATGTTAATAATATGGAAATAGGTCTTGATCAATGACACATGTAAAACTCTGTGGAATTGCTCTTTGTCTACAGGAGAGGGGTGGGAGGAGTGGAGGGAAAGAATATGAATCATGTAACCCTGGGAAAAGATTCTTACTTATTTACTTACTTTATTATTTTTTTCAAATAACAAAAAAAGAAGTCCATTGCAATAGTACAGGCAGGTATTAAAGAGGGCCAGCCTTGGGATATAGCTGTATTAAGTTGTGTATTTCCTTCCTATTTCAGCCAAATATTTTGTATATAGCAATAACTACAAATTGGTAGGATTTAAGATTTTAACCTATCTCTAACATGCTATAATAATTTGTCAATTTGTAATTTCGATGGACTGTGAGTAGTCTTCTTATTCCTACAGATCTCATACTCTTCATACTATAGGAAATCAACCAGCATTTATGAATCGCCTACTGTGTTCTAGATATGGTGTTAAGTTCTGGAAAAAGTGGAAATAACTTTGTTCTGCCCTGGCTCAGCCTTGGCTACACCTGTTTTGGAAGTGGCAAAGTCAGTACTACCACTGGAAAGTAGTTCTATTATTCAGCAATGCAATTAAGGGAAATAAAGAGAAAAAAATCATAGAGAAGTTTACAATCCAATGAGATTGAGGTACAATGACTATGTATAAATTATACATATGTACATATAAATGTACATAAATGTATGTTATTCATACACAATCATTTACATATATTTGTACACAAACACATGCATGCATATATATTATGTCTATGTGTATATAGAAACATTTGCTTATATGTAAATATGCTAAACTGGAGATAATTTCTGAAGGAAGACATTAGCATTGGGTTGGAGGTGTTTTGATGTCAAACCATTGTTCTTTTCACTGAATCACACTGTTCCCAGTCATAGTGCCTTTTACTTTCACTATACTGCTTCTAAGAGTATATGCAATGGTGCTGGTCAACAGTCAGATTCTTTTCTGAGTGCCCAAACTAACCCTCACCTTGCTAGCAGGTGTCCCCTATTTTGAGAACACAAGATCAACAATGTGTTCCAAGTTTATATGACAGAAGGTTTTCAGTAGGAGGAACCACAGCAAATCTCCAAGAATTACTCTTGGGGATGATGTCTTAGTTCTGTTCACTGAATTTCTGAACGGCATAGCTTTCCTGCACTTTGAAAACTGATATAGCCAAGGCTGATCCAGGGCAGAACAAAATTTTCCCTACCTCCAGTAGCAACCTTTCCAAATTATCTGGACCATTTTCACAATCCTAGGATTTAGATAGATATATTTTTCCTCGAATCTTCCATTCATTCATTCCCCCAATTAACTAATATTTATTAGGCACATTTATTAATAACAATAATGTAATTAATCTTACTTTATATATTATTAATTTGCAAAGTCCCTTTCTAAATAAATGAGGAAATACAAAGTTTGGGTTAATCAAAATCCAGACTGTGACTTCAAAGAACAGAGACAAAGCTTTACACTCAGTTGGTATAATGACTAGAATTGATGGTTATGATGATGGTGGTGACCTCAGATATATAAAGCAAATTACATTATATATGCTATATCTTTTGATTCTTAGAACAATCCAAACAATAATATGACTAAAAATGAATTCTCCAAGTATTTAAATTCATAGGATTGAATAACAACAAAGTGAGAGAGAAAGGGGTTCCTTCAGCCAAGTGAGCAGAGTAAAGATTAGAGCCCCAAAAGCCTGCCATTCTTGAGCCAAAGAAAAGCCCCCATAGCATGGGTTTCAGGAAATTTATATTAAAAAAAAAACACCTGCAAGGACCACAGCAACACAGGGACCCAAGAAAAGGGAACCCTAGGAAGATTTAAAAATGCTGGGAAATGAAGTCCCCGGGGTACAAAATTTTAAAACACACAAATACATGGCACAACTATACACAAAAATAATATCTAGAAGCTTGTACTGCTGCCTGGATCTCTGTGTTGTTCAAGTGTCCAGTTTGTCCCAGAAGTTATTGGAAGAACTCATAAGAATCCCCAGAAATAAGTTCTGGCTGGAATTGTAAGCAGATTTGCAATGACCCAAGATGGTCGGGACAATCACTGATTTATATTCAATGGCATGTAGGAGTTGGATCTCTCCCTTGATAAATATGCCAATCACTGCTGAATTGAACAATTATGTTTGAGATTAGGATGGAAACCAGGGATCAATGTGGGAAAAAAAACAAACAACTTATGGACACATTGGCCATTCTAGCTATTTCTGTCTACTTAACTCCTTATCTCCCTCTGGAGGAAGTCTTACTAGACTGCATCAGAGCTCAGTCTAATAGTTCCATTATGGATCTTGATAAATCTCCCATTTGTTTTTGATGCTGGATACAGGTAACTTATCTCATTAATGCAGGAAGCTCTCAGTGAAGAAATTTCTTCCATCCCTGCAGATTAAAAACAATTCAGCAATTTATAGCCTTAGAAAATTGCATAGAATCTTGATTGGTTAAGTGACTTACTCAAGGTTAAACAGTCAATATGTGAAAAAAATCACAACCTTGAGTAGGTTAAAGAAATTTAAGATGATATATTGAAAAGCTAGCAAATATAGAGAAATCATCCATATTTTTAATGGCAAAAGTTCAACAATGAGAAACATGTAAGTGAAGGGCCCCTCAATAGAATGCATCATTGTGGTAAATACATTGTATGGAAGATGGTTTGCTGGGGAAAAAAAATTAGAACTGCTCATGTCCCTCTTCCAAATTATCACAACATTTCCCTATACTGTATGATAGAAAAATACCTTAGGAACAATTTTAAGGTAGAGGAACTTGTCCCCTTACATAACTAATATTTATATTATGACTATGTCCCAAGTACTATACTAATATATTTATAATTATCATGTTATATCTACATAACAATCCTAAAAGGTGTTTTATTATTCCTATTTTACAGATGAAGAAACTGAAGCAAAAATAGGTTAAGTTACTTGCCCAGGGTCATATAGTAAGTATTTAAGGCCAGGTTTTCTACTGTTATTTTTAAAAATGATGAAGGCTGATATTATGAGGAAAACTAATATTTTATTTAGGCCTCATTTTGATAGAATAAAATCGACCATGCACCAGTAAAAAATTCAAGTTGCTGCCCCCACCATTACGTTCTGTACCTTCCCTACTCCTCTATGTCCCCAGGGAGAGTGCTCAGGTAGCAAAGAGGAAGTCAAAACCAACTTCCCAATATTTAAAGCCTGGCTTTGCCTTGAAGATGTCATCCAAAACAGGAAACCCATTGGACCATGGAAAATGTAGTTTTCCAAGTGTCCACAGGAAGTGTGTCATTAAAGCTCCAATGAATCTCAAATAGCTCTAAATAGAGCACCAGAAATTCTAAATCATACACTACTGAGGTCTCCCTGGCTCCAAAACACATATGTAGCATTTATAGTTTAGCTTATCTTAACTGTGAGGATGATTATCTCCGCCATGATTCCTCTTCTGCTTATTCAAAGAAACCACCAAAATGCATGTAGACATTCTTAAATCTTCTAGTGTGAACTGGCCACATGCTCAATTGTAATTCTCTGGACTCGATGAAGAATTTCAGAAATAAATTATATAAAAATGTCACTGGGTAAGAGATCCTTTTAGAATTTCTGCATATTTTATTTTTAATTTCTTTTCAGAAGGGCAAATTATAGCTCAGATGCCACTCTCTGTAGGAAACATTTTCTAATTTTCTAGTTGTCAATGCTTGTCAATGCTGCTTCTTGCAGTTGCATTGTTGGTAAATACAAGTAATAAATCTTTTGATTTTACTTATCTATATGCATTTATACCAAATATCCTTAAAAGTTAAAGTTATTTTTGGGGGTAGGGGTGGTGTTTTTCCTATCTCAACACTTATCACAGGGTTTTGAGAGTAATAGGTATTTAAAACATACATTTTATTTATTTTTATTTTTTTTAACCCTTGTACTTCGGTGTATTGTCTCATAGGTGGAAGATTGGTAAGGATGAGCAATGGGGGTCAAGTGACTTGCCCAGGGTCACACAGCTGGGAAGTGGCTGAGGCCGGGTTTGAACCTAGGACCTCCTGTCTCTAGGCCTGACTCTCACTCCACTGAGCTACCCAGCTGCCCCTAAAACATACATTTTAAAAGTAAATTGAATTGTTGAATTAGATGGTCAAAATAATAATAATCGTAGCCTCCCTATAGCCACTAATCTGCCACAGATATCTGTAAATTTCAAGTTATAAGCCATCTATGATGGGATAGTCAGAATCATACAGTATTACGTTCCATAAAATTGAGAGGTCAGCTCTGAGAGAAATGGCTAAAATAACCTACACTATTCCATCATTTTACATATTCACTGCCCTTTTAAAAAAAATATACCTATGTCAGATACATGGAAAATCTAAGGGAGTTTTGAGAGTAAAATAATTTAAGAAATAAAGAACATGACTTCTGTTGAAAGGTTAATGGATAATCTGACTGGGCAATGACTGATGGGGGAGATACCAAGCAGAAGGAGGAGAGACTCTTTTGCACATAACAAAGATATAATTATAATGGAATGAAATTAGGGAGGAACATTGATGTGAGCCATCAGGAGAATGTAACAGTCACAAGAAATATCATAGTACTAAAACTAAAAGGGAATCACAGCTCCATTGTTGTGAATGTTTTAATCATGGATGTTCAATGCAAAGAAATGTGTTATAAAGAACAATATTCCATGGGCAAAAACTAACAAAGATGAATTAATATATTCAATACCATATTCATGTGTCCATTAAGAAGCTAATCTTCTGAGCCCAAATGAAAATTTGAAAATATTTTTTCGGAGACTAAAGCACTGTTTTAATGATGTTGTATATTGTTCTACCAGATACTTCTAATACCTAATTCTGACCTCAAAGGCAATTGTAGCCTGTCTGTGGTCAGAAGAGCTCTCTTAAACCCTCTCTCAAAGAGTAGACAACAAAATTGGCCAGTTTTAACCCACTCTGGTTGTCTTTCTAATAACTACTTATGAGAGGAATCAAAAATCACCAAGACAGAGATATTTAAAAACAGAACTATCATTAAGACCTTGAGTTTGAGACCTCTTAAGAAAAATGAATGTCTTACTAATTTTCCTAAATATCTGTGGTGACATGTATTCATGATATCCATTCCAGCTGGCCACATTCCCCTTATAGGATGACTAATTTGCTGAAAACTTAAAGATTATCTAATCCAAACTCCCCATTTACCAAGGAGCGGATGGGATGACTTGTTGACCAAGGTCACAAAGGGAGTAAGTAGGTGAATCAGAATTTGACTCCAGATTATTCTACTCAAAATCCAGGACTTCATCCTGAATTTAAGAAGCTAATTTCTGAAAATGAAGATTAGTCATTTAATAGCAATTTAATGGCCAATTCCATTTACATTTTAAATTATGTAGTATTTGACTTCACTATGCTGCTAAACATCTAAAAACAGAATTCACGCATCCACCCAAAATTATGTATCTAAGGTATTGAAAGGCAACAATGAAAGTTAGCTTCCAAGATATTGGAGAAATATGCTAGGAAGCTAATTATTTTAAACCTCCTGAGCCAATTGTAAATACAAAAGACTCTGTTATGTTTTTAGAGCATAAGCAATAATGAATCTTGAACAGCATGATTCCTCTTCATCATTTTAAACTTCAGCATAGGTACAATATGAGCTTTGATGAAGTTTCTCTTAATGGTGTGTAGAAAGAGCTGATTCTTATCTAAAAGTCTCACTTTTTCATCAACAACTGATTGGCCATGGTACCCTGTCAAATCAATCAACATTTTTCAGGTTTGGGAGGGGAGGGATTAATTAATAATTTAACTTTTGAACAAATCAGTCCTGATACAAATTCAATGCTAAGAAGTCATAGTCTCAGGTACCTGTTGTCTATGTGAGGGATGGGGAGGGTGACATACTAGTCAGTTTTTAATAATAGATTTGAAGATGACACGCATTTAATAATGTTGAGAGATCACTATCATCTGTATCCACTCAATGGAGCTGATAATAATTATCCTGAGAATGCCATTGGAGGAAGTTAAATTTATTAAGGATTTTCCCAAAAGCTAGAAAGATGAATTTTTTTAAAAAAGATGTTCTTTTAAACATAGCCAACTAATACATTAAAACCAATTATGGCTGACTTTTCAGAAAACTAATAGTTCAAAATGAAGAAAAATATACTATTCATTATACTTAATATAAATATTTCTTCATCTTATGAAGATCTCTCCCAACAAGGACTGCAGGGATGATTTCAGTTATGGAATAATTGAGACCATGTCAAGTCATACTGGTGGTTTCAGCTATTAATGGATCCAACTCCATGTTCTACTTCATGACATTGCTCACAATCTTTTTAATGCGAACATTTTACAATTGGTGCTACATGTCCAAAAGAAGTAATGCAAGGATGTTGCAAACTTGAAAGAGTTAACAGCGAGCATCTCATATTGAGCAGTGGGGAAGTACGTGGTGACCTTGAGGAAATTAGTATGGATTTTTTAGCAAATAAGGAATTTCAAAAAAACTGTAGTGAAGTTTCTCAGCAGGTCATGTGTGTGTATGTGTATATGTGTGTTAGTGAAGAAATTAAATATTCCATTGATATATTCTTGATTTCAAGATAAATCAAAGACAGTCCCTAGATTACTGGGTAGATTCAGTGTTGTGAATTTATGAGAGACTATGAAAAACAGCTCATCCATATTAAGCAATTACAGAGAATGTGGTGGGACCAGTATCTCCCCTGAAAGTTAAGCTATTTTTTTCCCTCAAAAGTCATTAAAGCCATTCCCAACATAAGTGGGCCCACAGGAGACTAAAGCTAGTGCTGTTCCTACCGCTTCTTCATGGCCCACATCCAAAATCCAGTTCAGGAGGACGTTGTACTTTTTCTCTTTTATGAGAAGACTGGCATGGACAACATAGAAGCAAGAAAGCTGTACCTCAGTGAATTGATGTTGCATTCTTATTAAATATCATTCCTCTAATTGGCTAAGAAAATATCCTCTTTAAAAAATGGTGGATGGCCTCCAAATACCTCTCTTAATTCCAAATTGAATGGTTAATAGGATATTACTCTAAATCAAGTTCAGACTATAATAAATAGGTGACAACTTGCATTATGTTTTAATTATTTAAAAAAAATTTAATAACAAAATTCAACATAAATTTTCCAAAGTCATATGATCCATATTGTTTTCCTCCCATCTTCCCCCCCCCCTTCCAGAGGTGATGACCAATTCAATCTGGGTTAGGCATGTATTATCACACAAAACAATTTTCCATATTATTCATTTTTGTAAGCAAATAATGTTATGGAACCACAATTTCAAAATATATACCCAAATAAATAAGTGATAAATCATATGTTTTCACCTGAATTGCTACTCCAACAGTGAGGATAGCATTCTTTTTCAGAAGTCCCTCAGAATTGTCCTCGATCTTTATATTGCTGTTAGTAGCAAAGTCTATCACATTTAATCATTCCACAATATTGCATTTACATTATATAATGATCTGATTCTGCTTGTTTCACTCTGCATCAGTTCATGTAAGTCTTTCCAGCTCTCTCTGAAATCATTCTGTTCATTATTCCTTACATCACAATGATATTCAATAACCATCAAGCACAACAATTTGTTCAGCCATTCCCCAATTGAGGGACATCACTTTATACAACTTCCATTAATGTAGTAAACCCAAATCAGTGAGATCATAGTTCAATCAGTATGTGATTATCTGTTGAGTTATATTCACTCCAATGGGCATGACTATAGATGGGGCTAAAATATGAGGAAAGTCAGAGACAAAATGAGAGAGAGAGAGCGAGAGAAAGAGCAAAAGAGAGAGAAATATCACTAATCCAAGGGTCTTAGATTTTATATATCCATATATACATATAGATATAGATATTTTTTTACCAATTACATATAATAAATTTCCACATAAGTTTTCCCAAGTTGTATGATCAAACTTATCTCCCTCCCTTCCTTCTCTTTCCTCTCCCAGTGCTGGCAGACAATTCAATCTAGATTATGCATGTATTATCATATAATATATTTACATATTATTCAGTTTTATAAGTGAGTAATCTTATAAAACCAAAACCCAAAAACTTAAACCCAAATAAACATTGAAAAATCATATGCTTTCATCTCCATTCTGACTTTGACAGTTCTTTCTTTGGAGGCTGATAGCATTCTTTGTCTTAAGTCCCTCGTATCTGCCTGATAATAACTAAATTGGTCAAAGTTAATTATTCTAGAATATTTTACTATTACTCTGTATACTATTTTCCTGGTTCTGCTTATTCACTCCACATCAGTCCATGAAGGTCTTTCTAGCTCTTTTTGACATCATCCTGTTCATCACTCTTTACAAGCACAATAATATGCAATTATCACCATATAGCACAATTTGTTCAGTCATTCCCCAATTGATGAACAAACCTTTAATTTCCAATATTTTGTCACCATAAAAAGAGCAGCTATAAATATTTTTGGACAAGTAGGTCCTTTGTCTTTTTTAAAAATTTCTCCTGTATACAGACCTTAGGTCTTCTTAGAGGAAATTGCTTTTAATTATTTTCCCCAATTTATAATCTCTTATGGATAAAGGACACAAAATTATCAAACAAACAATCCTGGGCAGATATGCTGCATTCCCATTTTGTCCTATGTGTCATAGAGAAGGAATTCTGAGACTTCAATTTATCATTGCTGAGAAAGGACATGACTTTTCCTTTCAATTCCAGGAGCATTTATCCTTGCCTTAATCTTATATCTAAACAGTATTGTTTAGTCCTATGTTCTCAGTGATGTCTGCTTGTTGGAAATATATCTTCTGAAGATAAATAACCTCACCCAATGAATACTAAAAACTTCCTATTTAAAAATAAAATGAATTGTTTTTCCGTCATTACAACCTTTCCCCACCCTCCTCAATGTTCCTAACATGAAATAAGCATCCTTAAAATAATATAGACATATAAATAACTCTTTGTCTTGGGTTTATACTTGAATGAGATAACTATTCTTAGAATAGTTATAGGTTTAGCATTGGGACAAGGTATATTATATCCAAGGAAAGGAGAGGTATGTGTCTATTTTTGAGATTTGGACAAAGGGAGATTTTTTTTTTTTTTATTTTCTCCTTGAGAAAGCTAGCTGGAAAGTAAGCATCTATCATCTAGGGAGGGAGGCAGAACTCATTCCTAACCTTATTTCTAACTCTAAACC
The DNA here is from genome assembly GCF_016433145.1 of Gracilinanus agilis. NCBI lineage: Eukaryota > Metazoa > Chordata > Mammalia > Didelphimorphia > Didelphidae > Gracilinanus > Gracilinanus agilis. The sequence continues at coordinate 715,334,080 of NC_058131.1, forward strand.
TAATTTTGACTCTAACTTCAAGGATTTAGAGACATATCATTCACTGAAGAAGCAAGAAGTGAGAAAGGGAAAAAAGAAGCATCCCCAAGCTCTGCCCTCTTCTTGAAATGCATTCAACTAGCCTTGGTTTCAATGAGGCCTCAAGGTCTCTTCTTGTTATTGAGTATCATGACAGGTTTCAGAATCTAGAGCTGCTTAATGAAAAGGTATGTACAAAGCCTAATGAGTTAAATTACAGATTTGATTCCAAATCAGACTGTGTGTCAGGACAAAGGAAACACAAATGGCCAATGTTTATTTTTAAAATCCCTTTGTAAATTTAGCCAAAGCAGGTATAAAGTGAACTAGTTTTCAGGGGAATAGTATTCTATTAAATTCCAGCATGGAGATATGGCTCTCCTGCATTTTTCACTTTCCTTTCAGTGAATCACATATTAATTGCCTACTGTTTTAAAGCACTGTGAAAGGCTTTGGGAAACAGAAAGGACTCACTAAAAACTCTGTTGGCAAATTGACTTTTGGAGACAAAAAGACAACAATAATAAATAGTCCATGCCCTTCAAGAGATTATTTTGGAAGAAAGGAAGGAAGGAAGCAAGGAAGGAGGGAAAGAGGGAAAGAGGGAAGGAGGGAACAAAGAAGGAAGGAAAGAAAGGAAGGGAGGAAGGAATGAAGGACTGAAGGAATGAAGGAATGAAGAAATTCATTATTAAGTATTGAATGTTTTCATTGTGTAAACCACCTTGTCAAATACTGACGGTATATAATGTTAACTTGAAATATGGAGACCCCAGTTCTGCCCCTGTACCCTGAGAATTCACCTCGAGGGAAGTCTCAGACTCACCAGTTTCAGACTGAACACTAGACCTTAAAGTACTTGATAATCCCAGTTTAGGTGGGGCTAGCAGCCCTAAGCAAATGCTAAGCACCATTTTAGTCTTAGAATTTTCCCCTGTTGTATCAGAGATCCTTTCCCAAGAAGACCAACACCTGTGCTATTCTTTTAGTATCTATTTAAGTAGACTACTCTCTGATACCCCAACCTTTGGTTATGGTTTCTTTCATAAGCCTGTTTGTATCTTGTCAGTGTAGTTTGGATCTTGCATTTCCTTGTACCCATGGTAATGTCAATCAATCATACTTCCCTGTCTTTAGTTCCCCAAATGGTATATAAGTTCCCTAAGTTGGGGGCAGCTGGGTAGCTCAGTGGATTGAGAGTCAGGCCTAGAGACAGGAGGTCCTACGTTCAAATCCGGCCTCAGACACTTCCCAGCTGTGTGCCCTGGCCAAGTCACTTGACCCCCATTGCCCACCCTTACCACTCTTCCACCTAGGAGCCAATGCACAGAAGTTAAGAGTCAAAAAAAAAAAAAAAACAACCAAAAAAAAAACAGGAAGTTCCCTAAGTTCTATTGTTCTTCCAAGAAATTGTCTAGCATTGTGCATACTGCCAGGGATACATCCCTGTTGACCCTCAGTAGTTTTGGGCGCTGGGCTCTGTGGTAGTGGCCAATTACTGGGCCTATCTCTTTCTTGATTAAAGACTTGGTTTTTCTGACTACTTTAGTAGTTCTGTGTTTTTCTGAGGTTAACATAATGAAAAATAAGACAACCCTAGATCAAAAGAAAATCATAGTCTAACGAGGAGTATGACATGTATAGTGGTGAATCTGGCTGTTAGATGGGAAGGCCCAGTGGTCCTAAGGGTGCAGCAACAAGCCAGATGATACAGCATGTTAAGTGTCATTTCCATTCATCATGCAATATCAATTCCTGATGGTGAAACATTTGATGATGCTGGGGACTTTAGGCATTGAGAACTTTCTTTTTGGGGTCTTTAGTAGCTGTAGCTGGGGAAAGTATAGAGCAGTGATTCCCAAAGTGGGTGCTGCAGTGATCCAGAGGAATGGTGATGGCCACAGGTACATTTTACGAAAAAGGTAGAAACATTAATACATATAATTTTCCTATTAATTGCTATTAAAATTAAAAAATTAAAAAAATTAAAAAAAAAATCAATTTCCAGCAGGCCCTAAGTAATATTTTTTTCTGGAAAGGGGGAAGTAGGCCAAAAAAGTTTGGGAACCACAGGTATAGAGGCTACCATAGAACTTAACCCTAGGGTACATTTGGTATTGGTAGTAGGAGGGATGGTCATGTTCACCTTAAAGGGATTGGTGCCCTGGATCATGGCAGTGGTGGAAGGGGTAGAACCACAAACAGTGGTCTGAAGGCACTATTGTCCTCCAGCCAAACTCCTCAAGTTTGGCTAATGGTCTCAACAATGAGAACTGAGCAGTTCATTTCAAAGGAATTCCTTGATTACATTCACTCAGGCAATCTAAAAACTAAATTTAAATTCTAAAAACAATAATCATGAATATTTTGAATATTCTCAAAATAATGGGTTCAGGGCCAGCTGGGTAGCTCAGTGGAGTGAGAGTCAGGCCTAGAGACAGGAGGTCCTAGGTTCAAACCTGGCCTCAGCCACTTCCCAGCTGTGTGACCCTGGGCAAGTCACTTGACCCCCATTGCCCACCCTTACCACTCTTCCACCTATGAGACAATACACCAAAGTACAAGGGTTTAAAAAAAAATAATGGGTTCATCTTTGTTCAATGACAGTGATTCCAAACTTATAAATCCAAGAGAAAATTATCTCTACCAGTCTGAAATATTCCTTGAGCCTTTCGATTGTTTTTAAAGTGATTTCTACTTTAACTCTTTGTGCCTCCTTTTGGGGGTTTCTTCACAAAGACACTGGAGAGGTTTACCTTTTTCTTCTTTAGCTCATTTTACAGATAAAAAAACTGAGGTAAACTGTATTAAATGACAATCAAATAATTAGTAATTGTCTGAGGCCAGATTTGAACTCAATAAGATGAGTCTCTCTAACTCCAGACCTGGCACTCTATCCACTCTACTGTATGCCTGTCTTTTTTCCTTTAGCTAATTTGATGCTTTAACTAAATATTTTGATTGACAGCTCCAGGCAACCTGGCTTGCTTAACAAACAGAACATTTGCAATTGGATTACAAACTTTTTTCTTGTGGATCAGCTGCTATAATGACCTTTGTGTTTTGCAAGATCCTGGATTCTTCTTTCTTCTTCTTTGTTTATATTTTAATGAAAAACTGTCATGTGGAAGGGGGATTAGACTTGTTCTACTTGGCCCCAGAGGGCAGAACTAGAAACACTGGATGAAAGTTGCAAAGTAGAAAATTTAGGCTAGATGTCAGGAAAATACTTCCTAACAATTAAAACTAAAACAAAAATGGGCTTTCTGGAGAGCATGTAGATCCTCCCTTCTTTAGTGTTGATGTTCAAAGGGAAGTTAACCATTTGCCAGATACTACTCCATCAACCAATAATCACATATTCAGTAACTACTATGCTCATAGCAATATACTGAGCCCCACGGAACCAAAGATCTAAATCATTGGTTCCCCAACTTTTTTGGCCTCCCGCCCCCTTTCCAGAAAAAATATTACTTAGCTCCCTGGAAATTAATTTTTTTCATTTTAATAGCAAATAATAGGAAAGATAAATGCACTTGTGGCCATCACTGCCTTCCTGAATCGCTGCAGCACTCACCAGGGGGCGGTGGCGCCAACTTTGGGAATCACTGATCTAAATGAAATTGCCTCTGCCCTCAAGTAACTTATATTGTGACAAAGAAAATAACACTTACATATATAAGTGACTATAAATATATATACCAGGTAAACACTACATGTAATTTGGGGGAAAACAAATAAGAGGCAGGACTAGGGGTGAGGGAGATCAGGAAAAGCTTATTGCTGTAGCTAGTGAAAATTGAGCTTTGAAAGAATCTTAGGATTGTGAAGGACCTTAAAGGTCAAAAAGAGGAATCTTCATTTCATCCTAGAAGCAATAGGAAATCCCTAGGATTTGGGAACACAGTGTTTTGGATATGCTATTTTGGCAGTGAGATGGAAGGTGACTTGTAGAAGGAAGTGACTGAGTTGGGAATATCAACCAGAAGCCTGTTGTACTAGTCTAGGTGAGAAATGCTACAAACTTGACCTTCAGTGATGGTCCTGGGAGCAGAGACAAGTGAATATAGGACCATAAATTCTGAGATGACAGGCAACTTAGTGGCCAACAAGACATGTGAAAAGATGTTGGGAAGGTAGAAAAGCCAAGACTTGGCAACTGAGTTAATGTGATAGAACAGTGAAGATAACCCCCCAAAATGCTTTCAAAAGCACACAGAAACAATAATAATCAATACTGTCAAATACTGAAAATTTAAGGTGAAAACTTGAAAAATACCATCAAATTTGACAATTAAGAAATCCCTGGTAACTCTGGTGAAAACAATAGATCCAGTTAAGTGATGAGGTCCCAAGAGAGAGTATAGGTGTAGAGATGTAAGGAGAAAAGAATCAGAGATTAGGATTTTCTAAGAATTTGAATGAGAGAAGAAGATAGATAGGAAAATTGTTTGGTGGGTTGGTTTCTGTCCAGTGAAGATAAATTTAAGAATATGAAAAATCTTAGATATGATTGGAGGCTACAAGGGAAGAAGTCATTAATACTGACAATATCTAGAATTCATATAGTTTAAGATCTGCAAAGAACTTTATATGTTCTAATATTATCTTCACAATCACTATTCAAGATACATGCTAATGGTGACATTCCTGCCAGTTTGACTTGGGATCAGGAAAATGAGTTCAAATGTAACTTCATATACTTACTAACCTATTCTATCCTGGGGAAATCTCTTAACTGCTCTATGCTTCAACTTCTCCATCAGTAAAGGCAGGATATTAATAGCACCTATCTCTCAGGATTCTTCTAAAGATGAAAAGAATATAATATCCATAAAGCACTTTGAAAAGCTCAAAGCCTCATATAAGTGCTAGCTATGATTATTAAACATAGAGAAATTGAGTCTGAGAAAGATTAAATTATTTGCCTAGGGTCACATTGCTACTATTATACATCTTTGGCAAGATTCAAATTGAGGTTTTATGACTCTAAGTGCAATACTCTAGCCCCTCTTCCACCTAGATAAAGATATTTTGAGAGCTGAGGAGAAGAATGAGATAATTGGAGGAGACAAAGAAGAGGGAATGAGATACAAAAGATACAAAACAAATGGTCTAGGCCAGTGGTGGTGAATCTATGGCAGTTGTACCAAAGAGAGCATGCAGAACACACTCTGTGGGCTCACATACCATCCCATGCCAGAGTTCATCACTAAAAAAGCAGAGGGACTTGAGCATAGCTACTTCTTTCCCCCGTCTACCATGGCTAATGACATTTTTTCACATCACCCACCCCTCTGCCCAGCATTGCAATGGGAGTGCTTTCTTCTTCTCCTATGTAGGGTAAGGCAGAGAGGTATGGGGGCAGGAGATAGAGGTGGGGCACTTGGCACTCAGTCTGGAAGGGAGTGAAGGGCAGGACACATCACACAGTCTCGCAAAGGTTGGCCATCACTGGTCTAGGCATAAATAAGGGTTACCTTTTCAGTAGAGAATGGAAGGAAGGAATCCATAAAAGGGGATCATAACAAGGGACTATAAGATGTAGAAAAGAGGAGAAATGTGGGCTTTAAGCTAAGGACTTCTATTTTGTCATTTATATATGAAGTGATGTCCTCTGCTGCTTGGGAAGTGGAAGAGATAGGCGTAAAAGTCTTGAGGAGAGTTGTTGTGGGGAGGGGGAGAGAGAACTAGAGAGCAGTAAAAGTGCTGACCCTTAAATAGGTGTTTAGTCCTTTATATTAAGGGAATGAATCTCTCCAGCGAATTGTAGCAAAAAAGAAAAAAAAGTAATTAGAACCAGAGATGGATGGGGAATAAAGAAGTAGTACTTGTTCAAGTAAGCATAAGTCACTCTACATGTTCCCTCCCTCCTGACCCCTCCAGCTCTGAATCTATCTTAGAAATGTATCATCTTTGTTAAGATCTTGAGATAATATATATAAAGCATTTTGCAAATCTTAAAAGTCTATGCAAATCATATTATTGTTATTGCTCATTGCTTAGGAATATGCAATTCAGGATAGAGAAGAGTGTTCTATTGGAAAAGCTTTGCATACTACTGTCATGTTCAAGAAAATAATGTGGACAAAATAATGTGGGGGAGCTTTAATTCTATAATGGTTTTTCACCATTTTCCTGAGTTTGATTCAGTAAAGAACAATTCTTAGCTTTGATTATGAATTCATCTTCTTGAAGGCATGAGTATTTTTGGTTATCTCTTGGGTTGCTAATACTACCCTTCATTGCTCCTAAATTGTCACTTTCAATCTCAATGAAATGATTAATTTTTGAGTAGATCAGCTGCTTGTTCCCACTCTTTACAAAACTCCTGCTATAACAGAGACTTATCAGTAGCTTTCCATTGGACTTCCACTTCCAGTTTTCTAAATTCAGAGCATTAGAAGTTTAAATTGTTCCAGATGCTATTCTGACCTTAAAGGATCATCATTTCTGACTAGTCACTTACAAATTCCCATCCAAATAAACATTTTATAAATTGAATACTTGACTTCTGTAATTGTTTCTATGAAACTTAGGAAGCAGAGAAATAACCAATAGAGATAAAAGGACAAATAAAGCAAATTCAAATACTTTATTTATTTATTTATTTATTTGATTTTACATTGTCACATAAGATTTTTACACAGTACATCTGGTCTAAAGAGAAGAAAATATTACGGACAAATGTGTCAAGTTCAAGTGCTTTTCTTAAAAAAAAAACACACAATGTCAAATATTTGTTGAACATGATAAAACTGTTTCAAGAGCAGTAACAATACAAAGTAAATGTTTTGAAGACTATAATGACCCTGAATTTTAATTACGAATTTTTAAAAAATATTAAATTGGCAAAACAAAGTTTAATTCCTTATGGGATCAAGGAGCCTTATATAAAATAAATCAAAGGGCATGTATTCTTTTATAGCCCTTTGAGCATAGCTCCAAATTGTCAGCCAGAATGGTTGGATCCATTCACAACTCCACCAACAATGCATTAATGTCCCAATTTTGCCACATCCCCTCCAACATTCATTACTCTCCCCTTCTATCGTTTTTAGCCAAACTGGTAAGTGTGAGGTGATACCTCAGAGTTGTTTTGATTTGCATCTCTCTAATTATTAGAGATTTAGAACACTTTCTCATGTGCTTATTGATACTTTTGATTTCTTTATCTGAAAATTGCCTATTCATGTCTCTTGCCCATTTATAAATTGGAGAATGGCTCGATTTTTTATACAATTGATTTAACTCCTTGTATGTTTGAGTAAGTAGATCCCTGTCAGAGTTTTTTGTTATAAAGATTTTTTCCCAGTTTGTTGTTTCACTTCTGATTTTGGCTTCATTGTTTTTGTTTGTACAAAAGCTTTTTAGCTTAATATAATCAAAACCATTTAATTTACATTTTTGTAATTTTCTCTAACTCTTGCTTGGTTTTAAAGTCTTTCCTTTCCCAGAGATCTGACAAGTATACCATTCTGTGTTCACTTAACTTATTTATAGTTTCCCTCTTTATATTCAAGTCATTCACCCATTCTGAATTTATCTTGGTGTAGGGTGTGAGATGTTGATCTAAACATAATATCTCCCAGAATGCATGCCCTTTGATCCAGCCATATTATTGTTGGGTTTGTACCCCAAAAAGATCATAGATAAACAGACTTGTATGAAAATATTTATAGCTGCACTTTTTGTGGTGGCAAAAAACTGGAAAACAGGGGTATGCCCTTCAATTGGGGAATGGCTGAACAAATTATAGTATCTGCTGGTGATGGAATACTATTGTGCTCAAAGGAATAATAAACTGGAGGAATTCCATGTCAACTGGAAAGACCTCCAGAAATTGATGCAGAGAGAAAGGAGCAGAGGCAGAAGAACATTGTACACAGAGACCAATACACTGTGGTAAAATAGAATGTAATTGACTTCTGTACTAGCAGCAATGCAATGATCCATAACAATTCTGAGAGACTTATGGAAAAGAACGCTACCCTCATTCAGAGGAAGAACTGCAGGAGTGGAAACACAGAAGAAAAGCAACTGCTTGAACACATGGGTGAGGCGGACATGATTGGGGATGTAGACTCAAAACTACCACACTAATGCAACTATCAACAATTTGGAAATAGGTCTTGATCAATGACACATGTTAAAACTAGTGGAAATGCGCATCAGCTATGGATGGGTGGGGGAGGTTGGGGGGGAAAGTAAGAGCATGAATCATGTAACCATATTAATTCTTCTAAAAAATAAATATTATTAAATGGTTAAAAATAAAATAAAATAAAATAAATCAATTCATTTGCACAGCATGTAATAAATGTATGTTATACAAGGCAGTACTTCATTCAGTCAATAACCATGTCTTAAGCATACATATGTGCCAATCACAAGAGCAGCTAACTGACATAGTAGAGAGAATGCTGGGCCTAGAGTCTTGCTGGCTTCAAATCTGGCCTCAGACACTAGCTGTGTGATCCTGGGCAAGTCACTTAATGATTTGCCTCAGTTCCTCATCTATAAAATTACCTGGAAAAGTAAATAGAAAATTACTCCAGTATCCTTGCCTAGAATATCCAAGAGAAGAGTTAGAGAGTTGGACAGGACTGAAATGAATGAATAGTATCAACAAACAATGTGCCAATTATTATGCTAACCATTGGGGAAGAAAAGGGCAAAAATGGAAGAAGTCTTTGCTCTCAAGAAGTTCATTTTCTAATGAGAAAACCAACTTTCAAATAACTATTAACATATAAAGCAGTATAAATGGGATATCACAGCAGACATTGGACAGTTTGGGGAAGGAACTAGTAAAGGTTTGCAGTAGAAGGTGTTATTAGGCTATATCTTAAAGGAAGTCAAGGAAGCCTGTGGAAAGTCAATAAGAGAAACAGTCTAAAATAGATGAAAATCTATGACTGCTCTTTTGACTTTTTTTCTGATCCACACACCTTTCCTCATTGAGAAGCTTTAAGTTCCTAGCAAACCAACAGATAAGAGGTTAACAGTTTCTCTCCAAGAATAAAGACAGAAATTAAGGAAAAGGCTGCCTGGACTCTGAATCTGTTTCTAGACACCTCAAGGTCAATAATGGACAAAATTTAGACAAAACCTCCTTCAGTGGGGGCTATTCGTCCCTGAGAAAATATTCCCAGACTTAGCTTTTGATAATGGACCAAACAAAATTCAGCCTTGGCCTTGTTCTATTCTGGAGTCAAATGAGATTTTTTGTGTTTTGATATGATATAATTTGTAACTTCTGTGCATCTACAAAGTTTTTTTTTGGGGGGGGGGTTCTTTTGTGTGAAATGAGTCTCAAAATATATATAATAAATTCCATGCTTCTGGAGATGGAGCTGGAAGCATGAGCTAAAAATTCTTCTGTGTCCTTACTTCTTATCAACTAAGCTGTCCTTATCAGATTATCAAAGATTATAAGTAAATTTCGAAAGAAGCTAAAAGGCTAGAATGATTAGGAAGACAGCTAGTGCAAATAACAGAGTGTGGAGACAGAATGTCTTGGCACTCAAGCATCATATATTTTTTATTTAAAATTTTTAATTAATGAACAATTATTTTCTCTATCCATAATCCCCTCCCAAACCTGTAAAAGAAAATCCAAACCTTTGTCAAAACAAACAAAACATACTTAAAATTCATACTTAAGCACATATGCACTTTCCTAGGAAAGTGGTGAGTTCTTCATTTGAAGTCTTCAAATAGATTATGAATGATTGTTTGTCAAGAACCTCATATAAGGAATTTATGTTCAGATAGGAGTTGGAATAACTGGCTTTGGGTTAATCCTTTCCAACCTTTTGAATCCGTGATTCTGAGATTTATGCAATTAACAGAGTAAATTGTATGATTTTAAAACATTTGTTCCTTTCAAAGGAACAAAAGAAATAAATGCTTCATTTAAGTAAGCGTTGCATTTAGCTGAATAGTCACTGAGATGAAAATAATTTATGTAGTTTCCCCAGCTCTAATTATTTCTACTTGTGGATTAAATGGGTCTGACAAACCATTTTGTCACATGAAAAAATTGCGGCCAATTCATAAATAACTTTCTAAGTCACTGAATGGCAAACATGTTCTAGAGTACCAGCATGCCCAGGCATGAGTTGTACACCCACAAAAGTTATGACCAGTGGTAAACCATTACTTTTCTTTGCAATCAAACAAATCAGCCACTCAGTTCCTTTCTTTGAAATGCATGAGGACTCTACAGAGGCAATTACCTCCCGAGGTTGATTTTAGGTATAAAACTTAAGGAATAACTGAGATTTCTAAGTGCAGGAAAGAAAGTCACACTGAGAGAAAGGATGGAAGTTAGTGCAATCAGATGTGAAGAGGGTGAGAAGGGCATTAAAGTTAAAAAAAAAAAAAAGGAAAGAAAAGGAAAAAGTCTTTCCAAAAGGAAAACTTGAGATGGATGAATTTATACTAGTAAGACTGATATAAAATCAGATTATCTTTCCTCTATGAGAATGTGTTAGCAATTATTTTCAAAGTCTTTAGGAAACAGAAACATTATTTGTAAGGATGTTTCTCCTCCCAATATTTTCACATTTTAGGTAAAAGAAGCATCTGTTTTGAGTTTTTTTTTTTTTTTTTTTTTTTTTTTTTTTTTTTTTTTACAATCAAAGAATCACAAAACTAGAGTGTGAAGGTCTATGAATAAATAATAAAAAGACCCCAAATCTTCTACAGCCAAGTTCTGTTCAGCCTAAGTAGGCCAGGCTCTGATTGAAATATTGGACTATGCCCAAGCTTTCTTGAAATGTAGCCAGACTACAAATAGCTTCCAGGCCTTGTTCTTGGCAGGCACTTCGGCCATTGGTGCCCAGCTAAGCTTTCTCTTTCTCACCTAATATTTATTGAGCAGCTGTCCAGATGTTCTATTACCTGACCTGAACAAATATCCTCAAAAAAAATAAAGTTAATTAAGGACTAAATGTCTTCAGCTTTCTGGTGTTATTGTCAAGAGACTTGGTCTTCCATATAATTACCGTGAGGGCTATGTCAATCACCTTTTAGAATTTCCTTGGCCCTTTCAGGTACCTTTTTGCTTCTTCTGCCTTCTCTTCCTCATTCCTATCACCTGAGTTCTGGCCAAATTTCCCCTTGACCTTCCTAGGGGAAGCTTAAATAACCCTTTTACTCTTTTCCCTTCAATCCAAACCTTCTTTTATTTGGAAATTTGTCACCTTCTGTGCTAATATTTAGTGCATCAACTTCTTATCAGGTTATTTTATGTTTAAGTTTACACTAGTGTTTTAAACAGAGGGACTATGGATAATGGATAAAATGGTCAACTTGAACTCATGAAGAAATGGATTCAGCTCCAACTTTGTATACTTAATAGCTCTGTGACCCTAAGTAAATGAGGTTACCTTCTTAAGCTTCAGTTTCCTCATCTGGAAAATGAGTATGATAATAGTGCCAACCTCATAGCATTGTTGTAAGGCATGAATGAAATAGTGTACTTAACAGGCTTTGGAAACATTAAAGTGATATATTTACAGAAGTGTTCTGGAGCCATGTCAAATGGGATATTGAAAGCCAATTGTTAAACTTTCTATGTGAGCAGCTAGGCTTTGCCAAACAGCAAACACCAGAAGTCAGGGATTTATTTATTATTTGCTTAATTGTTTAGATTTAAGAAAAGGATGGAAAAGATGTTAATAATGCAGATTAAACTTAAAAGTGTGTTGTGAGTACACTTTTTTGAGAACTTATTGTTAAACGTTTACCTGCATACTCCTGCATATAAATGTTAGTACTCATTTCTGTAATAGAAAGAAAAACAAGAAGAGTAATAATTTTTCAAGTGATAACACAGCATAATAAATAGAGTTGGTTTGGGAGTCAAAATTATAAGAGTTCAAGTCCTGCATCCAAAATATACATACATGTGGCCCTCCATCAGAAGATGGAATGTCTTGCTCATTTCACAGCAAGGAGATTCATTTCACTGAATCCAAGAGTAAGTGGCAAAGTCAAATTGATAGAAGACTGTAAAGGAAGGGAATGTCAGGCTATGAAGATCTTTAAAAGCCAAACAAGATTCATATTGATCATGGTGGTAAGAGGGAGCTACTGGAATTAACTGAGTAGGGAAATGACATGGTCACACTAATTCTTTGGGAAGATTATCCTGTTAGGAAGTGGAGAGAATGAGAGAATATGGATTGAAAAATGTCAGAGAACAATTATTAAACATTGTATCAATTTGGAAATTTTTTAAAATTAATTTTGATAGGTAAGAGGAGGGATGACATATAGGAAAATATTTGAGGCTGACAGAACCACCCCCTAGCAGGTTAATATAATAATCTAGTTCAAAATGATGACTATCAGGTTATTTTGGAAGGGTATTAGCAATGTAAGATGAGAGATGCCTCTCCTTTGAGAAGTTACAAAGTTAGAAATGACAAGCTTTGGCATCTAAATAAATCAGGATGGTGAGAGGAAGTCAATACTTAAAGATGATATCTAGGTTGTTAATGTGGATGACTAAAAGGATGGTGGTAAACTCAACAGTAAGAGGAAGGAAGAGGGTGTGAGGATGACAGTCATGAGTTCAGTTTTATGTATGTTGAGTTTAAGATGTCCATGGATAATCCAGTTTGAGATGCCCAATAGGTGGCCAGAGATATGAAATGGAAAGACAGGACAAAGGTTAGACAGGGTGTAATGCAAGGTGGCTAACAGAAACTTTTTGCTTCTGCAATTTCAAACAGTCACAAAAAGACAATTTGAGATTTTAGAATCTTCAGAAAGATAGTTGGAAGCCTGAGGCTATAAATAGGGCTGAAGTTCCAAGTGAGGGAGCTTTTGCCTTCTGGCTTTCGCTTTGGCTGGTGACTTTTGCATTTTGAGCTTTGGCTTAGCCTGTTGGCTTCGGATTTTTGGCTTGGCTAGGCCTTTTAGCTTCAGCCTTGGCCTGTGCTTATTTTGTCTTGGGGAAATTTGAACCTAGCTGATTTCTCTGGACTTCTACCTGATCTCTATTCATTTACATCCCTCCCTTTTCCCTGAATTTCCCTTTGGGCTCTGGGAGGAAGGGAGGGCTTAGTGATTGAACATTGTGGATTTAGTTTTCTATAAGCAAGTAGGGCATCCTCAAATAAGTCACCCCTAGTTTAGTGATTTGATATTTCCTTTACTTTAGGGTAGTCAAATATTCCTGACTGGAACAGCAGGCTCTCTCAGTATAAATCTCTCCTGTGACCCATCCCCCACCATCAACCCTCTTCCTAGCAGCAGTTAGGAAAACCTGAAACCTCTTTCCTTCTGATTACCCTGACATTAATAAATCCCCATTTGTCGCTTACTCATAGCTTCTGGTGAATCATTGTATCAAAGATTAAGGCAAGGGCTAAAGAGGGAAGGAATCTTTTTCTTTTTATTTCTTGAGGGAACTGTGGGCATCCATCTTGGCAGGAAGTACCTACCTGAGACTTCCTCAAGGGACTTTAGGAACTAACAAGAGAAAACCCAAGCCTTGATCTAAATATTTCTTACTAGTCTAATTCCTCCCTGTATCCTCTGTCTCAAGCCTCAGTGAATAAACCTGTTTTGATCTGCCCTCCTACATACTCCATTTCCCTTATCTCCTATATACCTTCCTTTACCTTCATTCCTTCTCCAATCACCTTATAATCACTATTTCCTCTTTATCCCTCCTCATTACCCAAATTGCCCTGAGACCTGCTCAAAGATTACCTTACTTTTTGATAACAAGGGTTGGATAAGTAGATCTTAGGACAGTCTGCATATATTCACCAAAAGGTGAGGAGATCACCAAGCAAAATAGTATATATGAAAAAAAGAGAAGGCCTAGAACAAAACCTTAAGGAATACCCCAAGTTAGGAAGCATGACCTGGATGAAAATCCAGCAAAAAATGACTAGGAAAAACAAACAGTTAAATAGAAAGTAAAAGAACTGGGAAAGAATAGTGTTATGAGAGAAGAGTATCAAAAGAGGGTAATTGACATTTTCAAAGTCTGAAAAAGAGGTCAAGAAGGATAAGGAGGAAAGGCTATTAGATTTGGCAATTAAAAAAAAAAACATTGGTAATTCTGGAGAAAACCATTTCAGTAGAAGGATGAGATCAAAAGCAAGACTAGAGAGTTAAGAATCATGTGAGAAAAAAGGAAATAAAGGCAGTAATTGCACTTGGACTTCTCAAGGAGTTTAGTAAGAAGAGGTAGGTATCTGATGACAGCTTACAGAAATGGACAGATCAAGTAAGTGACTTTTGAGAATGGTTAGTGCATATGTTTGCTTGGAGGTAACATGGAAATAGAAAGGTAATAGTGCAGATTACAGACAGTTGGGATAATAGAGGGCACAATATATTGGAAAAGATGGAATGAAATGGGTCCACTTGTACATGCAGAACAGTTTGCCTTGGATTAGAGGGTCACTTTTTAAGTGAGACAGGTAAAATGAAAAGATATCAGAAAGATTCAATGGGGAGAAGTGGGAGGGCTTGGCAAATGGCCATTTGATGTTTTCAGTGGAATGACCCAAGATTATCAGGTGAAAGGTGTAAGAGGGAGATTTTAGGTAATTTATAGATATATATTTAAAATGTGGTCACCAGGAATCAACAATTCAGATTGATTCCATAATTAAAATAGACCCAAGTCAGGATCAGGTTTAAGGTAGTTTATTTACAATTAGGAAAGTATGATATAGGGAAATAGAGAGAGGGAGAGGCTAGTCCAGACCTAGAGAGGCCTGGGCGGAGAGAGAGGGTTAAAAGGCTAATTAAACTAGGCTACAAGCCACAAGACCTTAGAAATCAGAGAGGCTATAAGCCTATTTAAGGCAGAGTTTGGAAATGCCAAGGTAGGCCAAGGAAGTCAGCCTAACTTACCCACGTGACAATTCAGAGTAGAAGCATTCTGAGGTCTCCGCAGAGTACCTTCAGCACCAAGTCCAAAAGCCAGAACTCCTTCACCAGCTTGTAACCCACATATTTAAAGAGATAGTGTCTCTCATCATTTCCTGTGGGCCCACCTCTAATTCAAGTGGACCAATGGCAGCCTCTACACTGATTTGGACTGCCCAAAGGACAGTCCCTTGTTCTTGATTTGATACTTATTGTCAGGAGTGATTAACTTATCTCCCCTCCCCTTTGAGGGAGGTAGGGATGATATAATCTAGATGCCTAGGGTAAGTAGATTTTTTGACTATGAATGGGCTAGAGATAATTCCATTTACACAAAGGATATGAAGGGTTTGGAGTCATGGGAGGTTTGATTAGAGATGAAGCAATTTGAAAAATCTGTTGTAGTAAGTGGAATTATGTTTGAGGATGTGTAAAAGAATAGCCTTGCTATAGGATGGATACATTTGAGATTATATAATCTAAATTCTTAGTGGTCACAGGCAGATGAATATCACAGCTTTTTGTTTGTTTGTTTGTTTGTTTGTATGTTTTCCAGTTTCATTCAGCATCATGTAAAGAGAGACTAAAGGAAACAATTGTTGGGATCAGTTTAATACTAGGACCTGGCAGGGCAACATTGACAAGAAGATAAAAGGGCAGGAGATTGGAAAGAATAAAATAGTGCTAACTCAAACTGAAGCTCAGAGGCTAAACAAAGAAGGAAAGATCAGACAGACAGATATTCAGTGATAGAGACAGACACAGAGAGAGTCAAGAGTGAAGAGATAATGGCCTTGACTAGAACTAAGAAATGGAGAGTTTGGAGAACACAATGAGGATGAAAAAAGGATTAGGAATAATAACGCAGAAGGAAAGATTAAATGACAAATGATTATAAGCAGAGAAGTAGAATTGTGAGTTCATAAAAGAAGAAGTAGAATGCTTGTGAGTTATAGCAGAATAAATGCTATGACTATCTCTGTTTGTAGTTTAGGTGGGGTGAAAGAGCAATTAATGTGAAATGGGTATGTTGAAAAAGTGGAAAGTGAGGGTATTTACAAGAGAATTGATATGCATGTTGAATTTACTTATGAAGACAGGACTTATGAAGGAAGGAGACTATGAGTTGAGCCCTGAACTCATTCAAAAAGGAATGAGAATGACTTGAAAGTTTGCCATTTGCAGTTACCACAATCTTGATTGGGTCAAAATATGGATTCAATACATCTCAAATGAGAAGATATTCCTGCAAGGAAGAAGAAGAGCCTGGGAAATGGCAATAGGGAGGATGAATGGGTTAATAAAGCTGTATCCTTGATCTTGTCGATCAAGAAGATATTAAGTTCAAACCAAATACTTACAATATTGTTTCCAAAAGGAAGACTTTTGAGTCTGTTTTTTGCTCTACCCAATTATATGCTTTAAAAATAGGTTTACTTTATTTTCAGTTTCAAATTTTATTCTCTCCATCTCCCACTCTCTTACCACTGAGAAAGTGAGAAAAACAAAACCTATTACAAACATGTATAGGAAAGCAAAAGAAATCCTCATATTGGTCATGTCAAAAATATGTATAAGCCTTAATCTGCACTCTGAATCCACCCTCTCTCTTTCTGGTGGTGGGTAGCATGCTTCCTCATGATTTCTTTTTTATTGTAATTGGACATTCTTTTGAAATCATGGTTTCTAAATCTTTCAATATTATTTCTTTTAACAATATTGTTTTTATTGTGTACATTTTTCTTTCATTCTGTTTACTTCATTTTGTATCAATACATGCAAATCATCCTAGATTTCTCTGAAACTATTTTCTCCATCATTTATTACAGCATAATACTCAAATGTTTCTTTACATAATAAATAATGAAAATGACAACAAAAACAATTAGCACAGCTACCAAATAAGTGTGTTTTATGAGATTTCCATTAAACATTTAATGTTCTCTATTCATTCAATTCATTAAACATTTATTTAGCACCTACTATATGGGACCATGTAATCTATTAAGCACCACATACTGTACTATGCACTGAGGACATAAATGCGAAAAAAAAAAAAGACAGTCCCTCCCTTCAAGGAATTTAGAATCTAATAGAGGAAGACAACAGAAAGGAGACTGAAAAGGTTATTCATCATGGAGTACTCATTTTGTGGACATGGCATTTCCATGGGGTCCAAGCTAAGCACTACTGCTATTGGAAAATGGAGTTAGCTATGAGGTAGTGAGCCCTGTGTAAAGGAAAATTTTGAAATAAATTTGATATTCTGTC
The DNA here is from genome assembly GCF_016433145.1 of Gracilinanus agilis. Lineage (NCBI taxonomy): Eukaryota > Metazoa > Chordata > Mammalia > Didelphimorphia > Didelphidae > Gracilinanus > Gracilinanus agilis. Next base: position 715,351,276 of record NC_058131.1, read on the forward strand.
CTCCAGGCTTCAAAACAAAGAGGAAAGACAAATAAGGTAAGAAGGTGTTGAGTCCCAAAACTTGAGTTGATTTGAATGGCAATGAGATTTCAGGTGACCACGTTATCCTGGGTAGAGAGGCATAGTGTTTCCTGGAGTAGATGTCAAACAGAGCTAATGGCATAAAATATTCATATTTCCTTCAAAGATAATTTGAATCAATGAATAGCCTATTATAATAAAAATTTTATAGCAATCATAAAATTGCATGAAGTAATAACATTTTCAATGATCTTATCCATTTTTTGGAATCTTTCCATATTTGAAATATCATGAAAATTTATTCCTGAACCTCCTTAAAATTGTGTTCCTCTATTATGCTTTTCTTCGCATGTAAGGCCCAGGATTTCTTCCTTATTTTTTGTGAAAGTCATGGAATTGAAAGGGAAATTGAGTTTATTCATTGAGTATTTGCACTATATCAAAAAGCAAATTAAAGCTTAAAAGGTCCCAAGAGCTCATTTCTTTTTGTTTTGTAGTAATTTCCAATTCAATTTATGGTCCTAAATTGTAAATAATATCAGAAATGATCAGTTTTAAATAAAACCAGAATTTCATTTTAGGTCCTAAATTTTGATTCTCTTATCTTTAACTGTGGAGAAAATATTTGATGTGAAGTAAGGAAAGCTGTGTTAGAAATCCTCACTATTATTTATTCTCTATATGATATTGAGCAAGTCCTGTACCTTTCTAAAATTTAGCCTCTTTATCTTTAAAAGTGTAAAAAGCGGTAAAAATTATGGTTGGACTGAATATACAAGAGGGTGGTCACCAGGAATTTAATCTATTCTAAATGATTTTTTATGGTAAAATTTATTTACAAAATATAGAAAGAGTGAAACTAAGAAAATCAGAAGAGGATAGGTTAAGATATCTAACCTAACACAATAAGTATTTTGCTCTGGCTCCTGGCTCAACCCAGACAGGGCTAATTAGTCCTCAGCCAGAGGAGCTTCAGCCTTGAGCCAAGGGTCAAAAGCTGAGGGCTGAGGGCTAATGGCTCAGGGATGAATAAAGCAATGGCTTCAGTCATGAAGCCTCTCTCAAGAGGAGAATCCCTTCAGAAAAATCCAGGAATGAATCAGTCTTTTTCACTCACCTATGTGGTAGTTCTAAGGAGAAATAGGAAGCAGTCCAAGGTCCTCAGCCAGAGCTCCTCCAGGGTCCAGTTCAAGGTGAAAGAGAGAGCTTGAGCTCAGGAATTCCGAAGAAAGTGTTCACTGGAAGTTGTAACTCCTTTTTAAAAGTGCTTCTTTTACATCACTTCCTCTGCATTCCTTCCATTTTATATTTACCAATTATAGGCTAAAGCTTTGCTTAGGATTGCCAGGGGGCAGGCAGTCACTTCTGATATGTCACCTACTTTTTCACATGTGGGTTATAGACCTCCCCCACTCAAGTGTAAGTAGGGTGTTTACACTTTTGGTGATTAAATCTAAAAATGGGCAGGGCAGAGTTAATCCTATCTTCACAAAAGAGAGAGTTGAACTTGATAAAGTCTAAAGTTTCACCCCCTTTCTAAGTCTATATTCTTCCAGTCCCCCACAATTTTAGCAGAAAGATAAGTTAGTGATACATTTTACATTTGGACATATTTTCACCATCACATAATATAAGTATGTAAACTTCTTTGTCTAAAGATAAATATTTCATTAACAGTGTTTTCTTCTATATACTGAAAATGTATATTCATATAGACCCATATGACTAAACAAATCATAACAGTAATTATATCTTGAAATATTTTATTCTGATTTAAAATCCATGACATTTAGGATGTTTAGGTTTGGAAGCACTGAAAAGACAATGTAATGTGCTGACTTGACTTCCCATTGCCTATGCTATAATTGGAAAATATAAAAATTCTGGAAAAAAAATCATAAAAGTTTTCTAGTAAGGATGGAAATGAGGGGAAGAACATAAGAAAAATACTTTGGGAAACTGACAACTACTAGAATTTTTTTTAGACATTGACTTTCCATTTCATATTTCGTAGCTTGCTAAATGTTAAGGTGTTCCATGATTTTCCCTTGTACAGAATCATGTTATATTATGAAAACAAATTTATATTCAATTTGTCTTGTGTATCAGTAGCAATGACAGTATCTGTTTATATGACTCAGAATCCATAGAGTCTTTGAAATGGGAATTTGATCTTTAAAAAAGTTATGTAGTAAGATGTCAGGTTAGAAACAGCAATCCAACTGAGAAATCTCAACCTTTCCCTACCAAACAACCATAAAATTTCACTCAAATAAAATTTTTGAATGACAGATCAAATAAAAGGTCAAAGTGAGATATTGTTTCCAGACTAAGAAAACTTAGGAGGTTGGCAAGAGAAATCTCTTGAACCATGGTTTGTGAGCATCTATGGGGTAATAACAGTGGCCATAGCAGTAGCAACTACGGGAGCTCTCAGCCAGAGGTGTTAACAGCTTTAGAAAACTGGTTGGAAAGAGATTATTGGGGACACATTGCTAAGACTATATACAGCTGGTGTTGGTTAGCAATTAATTGTCCATACACTGTTCTGGGTCACAGTTCCAGGGCAGGGAGAAGTGCTGGTGTTCACACATGAAAGAGAAGGGGCTTGGGGCACAGTTCTAGGGCAAAGAGAATGTTAATATTTGTAGCAGAAAGGGCCCTTTTTTGGAAAAGACCAAAGGCTTTAGGAATGGTGGCTATACTTCTCACAGGATCATACCACTTTCGAAGCCCTAAAAACTTTTAGATTCCCAGAACTAACTCTGAAAACAGCAGCACGGAAAAGCACAAACCTTGGAACAGTCTGTCCCCACTCTCAGGTGAGAAGAATTCAATTTTTTTTTAATTTTAAACCCTTAACTTCTGTGTATTGACTTATAGGTGGAAGATTGGTAAGGGTAGGCAATGGGGGTCAAGTGACTTGCCCAGGGTCACACAGCTGGGAAGTGTCTGAGGCCGGATTTGAATCTAGGACCTCCTGTCTCTAGGCCTGGATCTCAATCCACTGAGCTACCCAGCTGCCCCCAAGAGTTCAATTTTAACTCAAAGTTCAAGGTCAGGAAATAGTTACGAAAAATGATCAATCATCAACATCAATATCAACAACATCGCAACATCAGCAACATCAGCAATATCAGCAACATCAGCAACAACAACAACAACAACAATAATAACACCCTTAAATATAAAAATCTACTACAATGGAAGGGAAGACCAAGACATGAGCTCAGAAGATAACAATGTGAAAACAGCTATCAGAGCCTCAAAGAAAAATGTGAATTGTACCCAAGGCCAAAAAGAAATCTTGGGAGAGTTGAAGAAATAAATGAGCATTGAAAAATTAGAAAAGTAAGTGAGAGTGACATAAGATAATTATGAAAAGGGAATTAACAGTTTGGTAAAAGAAGCACAAAAATATTGAGGAAAATAACAAGGTAAAAATAAATTTGATCTAGTGCTAAAAAAGACAAAAAATTCACTGAAAAAAAACTTATTTAAAAGCAGAATTGGTCAAATATAAAATGTAAATACAAAATATGATTGAAGAAAATAATTCCCTAAAAATTAGAATTTGGCAATTGAAAAAAAAATGACTCTATGTGATATCAAGAAAAAAAAAAACAGAATCAAAAGATTGAAAATGGAACAAAATGTGAAATATATCTTATTAGGAAAGCAACTGGCCTAGAAAATCAATCAAGAATAAGTAAATTGATAATTATTTCATTACCAGAAAACCATGATAAAAGAAAGAGCCTTCACAAAATATTTCAAGAAATTATCAAGGATAACTACCCCAATATCTTAAAACCAGAAAGTAGCATAGAAATTAAAAGAATCCACCAATTATCTAATCAAAGAGATTCCAAATTGCCCAGGACTATTACAGACAAATTCTAGAGCTACCAAGTCAAAGAGAAAATATTGCAAGCAGCAAGAAAGAACCATTTCAGATACTGTGGAACAAAATTCAATATCAAATAAGAATTAGAAGCTTCCATGAAAAAGGAATATCAGTCTAGGGATATGATATTCCAGAAGGCAAAGGAGCTAGGATTATAACCAATAATGATCTACCTAGCAAAACTGAGGATAATCTTAATGGAGAAAAATGGATGTTTGACAAAATGGGAATTTTCAAGCATTCTTGATGAAAGAGCTAAATAAATTAGAAATGGAATAGAAAATTTTGAAATTAAAATGCAAGATTCAAGAGAAGTAAAAAACATAAATGGTCAAAGAATATAAAGAGATGATTTTTAGAAAAAGAAATCAGAGATATCTCTAGTCATATCAAAGAGTTCTAAATCACTATTTTTTTTTTTAGATTTTTTTTTTATTTTAAACCCTTTAACTTCTGTGTATTGACTTATAGGTGGAAGAGTGGTAAGGGTAGGCAATGGGGGTCAAGTGACTTGCCCAGGGTCACACAGCTGGGAAGTGTCTGAGGCTGGATTTGAACCTAGGACCTCCCGTCTCTAGGCCTGGCTCTCAATCCACTGAGCTACCCAGCTGCCCCCTCTAAATCACTATTAAATCAAGAAATGCATTTAAAAAACCTTGAGGTACCACTCACCTGTCAGAAATGACAAATGCTAGAGGTGAAGGAAGAAAAAAAGGGAAAAAAGTACACTAATGAACTAGTTGTAGAGTAGTGAATTCATTCAACTATTCTGGTGAATAATTTTGAACGATGCCCAAATAGTTATAAAACCATGCATACCCTTTGACCAAGTAATACAACTACTAGGTTTATATCCCAAAGAGATCAAATAAAAAATGGGAAATGACCTATATTTACAAAAATATTTATAGCAGCTCTTTTCCTGGTGGCAAAGAATTGGAAATTAAATGGATGCTCAACAATTTGGGAATAGCTGAATAAGCTTTGGCATATGTTTATGTACTATTGTGTTATAAGAAATAACAAAGGGTAGGGGGGTTTGGATAAAAGATGGCAAGATCTATATGAACTGATGCAAAATAAAGTGAGACCAAGGAGATCAGTATGTTGATAATATCAGTCATGTAATGGTGATCATTTGTGAAATATCTGGTTTCTCCATTCAAAACAATAATCCAATCCAAGAGAATTCTGAAGAACTCATGATGAAAAATGCTGTCTTCATCTAGAGAGAGAACTGATGAACCCCTAGTGAAAACTTACAAATGACTTTCAAACTTTCTTTGTTTCTTGTTGTTTTTTTTAAATATGCCTAAAATGGAAATATTTTACATAATTTCATATATATTATTTTTCATGTTGATTCCCTTCTCAGTGAATGTGTAAAGGGGAAGATAGAGGGAGAGAATGTGGAGCTGAAAATTTAAAAAGAAAACAATATTAAAAATAAAGGATGATTTTTTTAAAAAAAGTTATATGTAGGACTTATAGCAGCTACAACAAGTAATGAGCAAGAATCAGATCAAATGAGACATGAAAATACAAAAGGAAAGTGCTTGAATGTTATCTACCTAAGTGAAGCTACTCAGGTTCAGAGATATTTACAATATCAACATACTAACACAAGTTTATTTGACATAAAATTTCATTAAATCTATAATGATCACCATCTCTGATCCCTCATCTTTTCTTTTCTTCTCAACTAAACTCCTTGAAAGTGCTGTCCATAATTAAAATACCCATGTCCTCTCTTTTCATTTTTTTTAAACCTTTTAGAATAAATCTTTTGACATTTTCATTCAACTGAAACCCTTAACTCCCAAGTTAGATATGAAAAATCAATTGAGATATGTAAAGCACTTATCACAATAACTGACAATTACCAATGATCTCTTAATTGCCAAATATAATAGCATCTTCTTGGTCCTTACATTTTTTGTCCTCTTAGAAGCATCTGACACTGTTAATCATCATCTCTTCCTGGATGCTCTCTATTTTGTATTGATATAGCATATCCTTATGGATTAACTTCTTGCCTAATAATCACTCTCTCAGTCCTCTTTGCTGGGTGCACTCCAAAGCTCTGTCCTATTCTCTTTTTTCTTCTTTGATTCTTGATACTATTTTATTTATGATCTCACCAGCTTTGATTGGTTAAGTTACCATTTCTTGACAGATTGCCAGACCTATACATCTCAGCATTGCAAGCTAATCTATGCTGGTTGGGAGAGTTTGTAGACCTTTTCACTTTCCTTATTATAGCAACTGTTATGAATTAGTTACATTTCCATTAGGAAAGATTATAGAGAATTGTGTCAACAGAGATGATATGTTCCCCATTACAGCTGAACTATCTTACTTTCTTTTCTCTAAATTGAACATTCCATTTCCTGATATAAGACTTTTATATAAGCTTTTCTCATGCCAAGAATACATTCATTAATGGGGGTGGCTAGGTGGTTAAGAGGATTGAAAGCCAGGTCTAGAGACAGGAGTTTCCATTTAGCCTCAGATAATTTTTCAACAGTGACTGAGCAAGTCATTTAACCCCTATTGCCTAGCCTTTACCACTTTTCTGCCTTGGAACCAATATACAGTATTGATTCTAAGATGAAAGGTAAAGGTTTAAAAAAAAGGAATACACTCCTTCCTTACATGCTGCCCCTCTCAGAATCCATTGCTTCCTTTAAATCTCAGTTCATATGCCATCTCTTACCCCAGTCCACTCCTGTTCCTCTAGTTGATCAGATCATGTTTATGTATCTAGAGTTGGATGGAACCTTGGACCCATCTAGTCCATCTGTCTTAATTTATTTTTTTAACAGAGAAGTACACTGAAGACTAGGCAGAGGAAGTGATTTGTTAAGAAAAATTAAAAGCAGGATTTGTACTGCTCCACAACCAGAGCTCTTTGAAATTCCCCCCCAGCTCCTAATTCTTTCCCTTTTCTAATCTCTTTCTGTCTACCCAGTCTGTCTGTCTGTCTATCTATCTATCTATCTATCTATCTATCTATCTATCTATCTACATACATATATAATACCTACCAGTAAAATATTGACGTTTTGAAGAAAAGGATTTCTCTGTACTCTTTATAGCCCTAGAAACTAGCACATGTCATTGTCTTTTCATATTGAAGTTGTTTGGTAAACAACTGTGGTACTGCATTGAGTTGGGCTAAATTATGTTCAATTAGATTAAATTGAACTGGGGTAGATTAAGTTAGAATGGACTGGCCTGGATTTTATCAATTTCCTTTTTACAGAATTTAAGATTTTTAAACATGTATGGCTTGAGCTGCCACCATTACAAAATTTAAACATGTTTAAATAAATATATGTTGTCTTAGAAGTAGCTATTAAATATTGACACGTCTTTCAGAGTTCAGAAAACTGCTTAACTTTACTGAATATTAAAATGACATCTTCTCAATTTTAGCCAGGAGACAATAGGTCATAAAAGGGCATCTTAAATCCTTTTACATAGGTTTTTTTTTTTTCAACTTTCAAACATACTGTGCAGGCCCAAAGGAGGTAATTATGTTTAAAACTACATCCATTATCCATATCTTGTACCAGTAAAAGAATTGCTTTGGAATATAGACAGAGAACAATGAGTTATCACGAAACTTTAAAAAGTCACTTATGAATTTTAACATAACACTAAATTAATTTAAACAAATTGATAAATTTGACAGAAGTAAAAGAAACTCTATCTCTTCAGCAAATAAGAAACATATAAAGGTAGAAATAACAACAAGAAAATATAAACCAGATGGCATTAGAGACAGTGAGGCAACCTCATAGATGAATAACTGCCTGTATAGAATGATTAGAAAATTTGAGCCCGATGCCTAGAAATCTCTTCCTTTGTGGCTCAGAATTCCATTATTTGAAAATCATTAATTTAGTTTAAGACTTTTTGATTTTTCCAAATGGCCTGTGAGACATTTTTAGTCAGTTAAGTGGTTTTCTATCATTTCAAAGAACTGATGAAATTCTTTATTTGAATGGTATCCTAATGCAAAAAATTGTTCATAAGCAACATACATACAGGATATAAACATGACAGAATTTTATTTTTGTTCAAATTCTCTGGAAAGCCTGGAAATATTAGCTCTCAGGGTACAAAATGTAGAATATCCTAAAGGAAGGGAAAATATTAAAATATTGGGATAGACTATGCTCTTGATATCACAGTGTCATCAGGACTCCAAGAAACTAGGACTGTGGGAGTTGAATTAACTTCATTATAGGTCACTTACCTCATAAGTTTCTAAAGCAGGATTTGAACTCATATCTTCTGTAAACTAAGCCAAGTGTCCATCCAATATATATTTCCAAATACAATTAAAAATAGCAGTGCAGGTAGGTACCCTTTGAGAACATTTCTTCTCTATTATGCTTTTAAGGGAAGCAACGACATATCATTTAACTTCAATAGTGTTATGAGGAAAATTACTTAAGTTATCATTTAGGAGACTTAACAGAAAGGGCTGGAGAATTCCACATGGAATGCGGAAGCAGGAAGTGGCTGGCTCTCTGAGAAGGACATCATGGCTCTCTGAGAAGGACTCCATGGTGTTTTAGACAAGTTGCAACTGACCCTAGGAGACCTCAGATTTCCAGAGATCCTGAAGGAAGGCTGTCACCTAATTGTGGGAGATTTTGGTAGAGACTATTAATCCCAACCTGAGTTGCAGGTCAATTTGGGATGGATTAGCTCCCAGAATCTACCCACCTGGAAGAGTACAACAGGTGGTCCTGGAGGAGCTGAAACATCACTGGAGTGAGTGTGGACTCTATTGTGAGGATTCTCACTTCTGTCCTGCAGTTCTTTGGGCCCTGTCTTGCTTAGGTCTCAGTTTAGTGTAGACAAGGCCCTCCCTTGACCCTGTGGTTTGCCCTTAGTCTGTAAGTGTAGTAACCTCTATTCCCATTCTTTATCATAGTTTCTTTAATTAAAAATTGTTATAACTTTTGCCTTTTGCCTGCTGGTTCCATTGGTCCTTGCCTAGGTGGGGCAGTGTGACTGTTAGGGCCTAACTGCCATTTCTTTCAACAGTTACCTCCTTGGCAGTTAAAAGCCAGTGTCCCTACCTTGTTTGGTCCCTCCATCCGTCATTCCTGTCTCCCTCACACCATTCTGGACCCACATTTAATATTCAAGTCTACTTCCCTGGTTATTCCCCATTAGAATAGTTAGACTTGAATTATTGCTTTTTTTTTAATTTATGGATTCGGTGCTTTAAGTAATATAGGCAAGAAATTGATGGCAAATAGCCATAGAAGAAGAATATATAAAAATTTACATTTTTCCAACATTTCTTACACTGCAAAAATGATTTTTGAATAAATCAGCATGGTGATATTAGTCCCTTTATGAATAATTTGGGGGATAGGAAAACACCTCTGTCCATCTCATGACAATCAAAAACAAAGAACAAGTGTAGAAAAGGCAACAAATAGGAGATAGTATTGCTCTTCTTATAAAATTCCATCTAAGGCTATATGGTAGTATAAGATTTAAATTAATATCAATAACTCCAAATATGAATTTTATAAAGTTTATTAATAATTACTTGAAGTAGAAGAAATAATACAAAAAAAAAAAAGAAATAGAAATTCAAAACCTAATTTTCTAACTAAAGTAAGACCACATGTGTACATTCTCCTGCCTGGCTCAAAGCCAAATCCAACAGCCAGGTTCAGGGAAAAAGAGTGAGAGTGGTGGAGTCACAACAAAACTAAATTCTATGTTCTCATGTAGTGTAACCATGCAAATGGGATGCTGAGAAAGAGAGTCATGGGGAGCAAATCCTATCCACACAATTCTCCCTGCAATTCCATTGGGTGGCGAGCATGTTTAAATCTCCCAGATTTACATAATCTAGTTTCTCCATTGAATCATGACACATAACCAGCTTATATCACTAACGATCTCTTATTAAAGGTACATACAATATTGCACCATCAAAGGGGACATTACAATAATTTGAGGATAAAAGGAAAATAAAAGGGAAAGAGAGCAAAACTAATGTTTAGTGGGTACATTGACAAAAAGCCAATTTGGGGGTAATCCCCTTTGGTGTAAGAGTTTAAATTCAAAATAAATGTGTTCAATCTCCCACAATCCAATGCACTATATCCCAAAGTTCATTCTGGATCTTTTGATGCTGTGGGTGGTTTCTGTAGGCATCTCCATGGTACCTTCCCTAAACAGTTCACTGTCTTGATTTGAGGAGTTAATGAGTTTCTTATCCTAAAAATTTCTCAAAAAGATTACATCTCTCCCAGAAAGATCCAGGTCTATTTATCTACCTCCCAACTCAATAAATATACCCATAAACTTGGAGGGATTTTATTCCTGCTTTTGTTTAAGACTCTCAAACTTCATCCATGCACCAGGCCTATCAGAACAAGCTTTCATTGCTGTTAGTAATGCCTCTCTAACCTGGCATAGTTTTAAGTAGTCTTGCTCATTGTTGGGGGACCATTTTGGGTCTTCATGGGGTCAGTGAATTGCTCTCCTACTCTGGGCCTAATTGACAAGACAGATGATTTTATTTTTCTCTCTTTCTGTCAAAAAAGCTTAGAACAAATTTTCCACATATATCCATATGGGATCATAAGACTGATAAATACTTTCTAGCTTTTTTATAACTACAATAGGCTCATCTTCAAAGGAAGGAGTATTTTGCAGTAATCTCTCACTATCTTGGGGGTTAATAGTGTATGGTGCCTGAGGGAGACTAAATCTCCCCCTTTATTGTAAGTGGGTACTTCCCTTAAGGGGAATAGACCTTTAACTGAATTATTTGTGATTTCTGCTTCTTGGCTGGATGTTTGGTTTGCTATGGAGTAAGTAGGGGGAGGAGGAGGAGTGAGTGAGCTGAGAGGAAGGGGTTGGTTTGTAGATGGGACAGGGGAAATGGTGGGTCAGGTAGAGGAAAGAGGGGCTGGGACAGGGGAGGAAGAGGAAGAGGCAGAGTGAAGGGAGATCTTCGGGGGCTATGGAAGGAAGGGGAGTGGGGAGGGGAGACACATGGAGAAGTTGAGCAAGTGGGGAAAGAGAGTGGGTTCAGGCCATGGGCAACCAAAAGCTGAGCAAAGTATGAGAAGAAGTACTCAGCTTGAGGCATAAGCTGGGCAGGTTTAGATGGAGAGGAATCTTCCTTCTGAATCTTGAGATTACTCAAGTATTTCTCAATGTTCTCTATTTGAGTCTATAAGTTAATCAAGGTAACTTTCTGTTGATTTTTTTTTGAGAAGAAATAGATAAAGTGTAAAATATCCTATGAATAATAGCCCACCCAGGGACAGTACTAAACAAAGCCATTCTGAACCTGTCAGCTATTTGAACTCAGTTAAGTTCTCTGAGAACAAAAGCTATCTCAAATGGAGAGGAAACTCTTCCCTCAGAGTCAATATGATTTTAAACACCATTCTTAGACACACCCCTCTTAATTAGTTTAAAAATGGAAGGTGGGCCAAAAGGCTTTAGCCAGAGGCTAAGTTAGTGAGGACAAACAAAAGCTTTCTATTTTAGGCACAATGAAATATTTCCTTATAGGTAAAAACTCCTAAGAGCAGCTTAGCTGAGGTGGTCTAGGAGAGCAAAAGGCTTTTATGGGTGTAGAATACAGGCTTAAGAGTTTAAAATTGGCTTGGAAGCAAGATAGGGTTGGAGTTGGGCAGCACTGAGGGGACTGCCCTTTTTGCAGAAGCTTCCCATGCTGTGCTACTCTACAGGCAGGGGGAGCACAAGGTATGCACAGTGGTCTAAGCATCACCTCATCTCCAGAAGTTCAAGCTGATATTACAGTTTTGAGACCCACCTGGGGGAAGGGGTATATGCCAGGAGGCAGGGACACAGCTACTCAACTGTACTCATTCCCCCCCCAATTGTATTAGCTTCTCACCTTTCATGCAGGAAACTTAGGGAATCAGCAAGCAAAGCCTCTGGGCAGGCAAATGGGTGTGGACTGTCATAGCCCAATGTGGGATGCAACAGGAATCAACTCATGGGATGCTGGGTAAGCAATTTCTATTCACACAGTAGAGAGGGGTCAGTCAAGAATGACAATTGTTAGCTAATTTGTTACTTAGGGAAATTGAACCCTGTCATTGGAAAGTGTTTTAAAAAGAAAAGAAGTCTGGCAAGTCTTATTAATTAATCTTTTCTAGGTACTGGTTTTGTATTTCCAACTATCCACATACTTCTTTCATTGTCATCATTTGATTGCAGACAATGAAATAATAATGATGACTTACAACAAGGAACAAGTATTTATTAAGCACTCACTATATGCCAGGCACTATGCTAAGCACTTTACAAATATTAACTTATTAGTATACAGTTGTGGAAGACATGCTAAAGCCTGAGAACAGAGTAGTCCATGGAAAATAAATCTTGAACCCCTGGAACTGCATTGCCCTAGATTCTTTTCTGTATTAACCACAATTCTTTTTCCTTTCTATTTAAGTGCATCTTTTGCATGAGAGTATATAAGTTTTGGGTAACGCCCCTCTCCCTCCCTCTTCCACATGAATTGAGTGGTGACTGGTCTTTGTTGCCCTAGCTCTTCCATGTGAAGTGAGTGGGGAATGTTCTCTGTGTTCTCTAGCTCTCTAGTTAAATATTAATAAAGCTCTATAAATATTATACGTTGGAGATATTGAATATTAATTTTAAAATCCACAGAAACAATGTCTCTGGAGTCTCTTCATTAAGCATTCTTTTTAGAGAAAGATTATTTATATCAAGGGTTCTTTACTTTTTGTTGTATTTTAGACTCCATGATCCTCAGTCTGATGAAGCCTACAGAGACCCTTTCACAGTATATTTTAAAGACATAAGATAAAATAGGGTTACAATAGAAACTAATTATATTATAATAGTTATTAAAATGAATTCAGGTCTGCAAAGTCCCTTTGCACCTTCCTCCTTGTAAATCAATATTAATTTGTTGTTCTGTCAGTACAATGAGGAGGTTACTATTCAGCAACTCCCAAAATATGTTTACTTGCCAGGGAAACAAGACACTGTATGAAAAAGTTACTCGCCAAAATTCAGAAGACTTGTAGTCGCAAGTTCAATTCCATTTCAGAGTGAGTTGAAGGGTTGTGATATTGCTTTGTTCCAATATTGTTTATGGTCTCTGGTTCTTAACATCTTATGCATTTTCATCTATGGGATGAAATAAAATCCATCCCATACCGCATGCTTATAAAATGTGTATTGACAGAACACGTAGGTGTCAAGGATTCCTTTACCAACCTTTGGGAAAATTTAGACACAAGATGTGCCTTAGCATTGTTTGGGGATTTTGGTTAGAATAAGACTTTGGGACTATGGCAGTGAGCCAAAAAGAGAAATTGGCTCTCCTTGGGTCAGAATCCAGGACTGAACCTAGACTGTGTAAGATTAGGAGGTTTAGGGTTCTCAAGACCTGTGATTGCATTTTCATATCATTTTTGGGTGTCATCTTTATCATTATCTTTATCACCACCAGCACCATCATCAACATCATCATCATCATCATCATCATCATCATCATTATCTTCATCCCTTAGTATATTATTCTATCACCTCCAGGGCAGTATATGTGGTGGTATAATTAAGAATATATGTGTTGCCTTAGAGGTAAGCTCCAGAGACTTTACACCATTACAAATGGTCCAGGAATAACTGATGATGTACTTCTAGTATACACCTAAAAATATTCTTAAATACTTGGTAATTGATGCCTCAGTAGCCTCTGACATTCTATGTGAAGGGAGATATATTCATTAGCCTAACATGATACATTAAGAATAAAAATGTGGCTTATATTCATGATAATGTAGCATAACCTCAGTGCCTTTAACTACTATTCTGAGTTCCAAATGGCAACATGGTTTCAGAAATAAAAAAATTATGATTTAATATGTAGTGAGATAAGCAACTATTTATGGGAAAATAGTTGTTGTTTTTCCCCCCTAGATTATTAAATAATGTCTTTAGAGCACTAAAACTATAGATAATGAGAATGAATGTGATAATAAATCCAAAAGTAGGATGAAAAGTGATCACCCTATGTAGGCTATATTTGAGATTAATAGTCCCTAAGCCCATCCTCTCTTTTCTACCTCCTCTTTCTCCTTCTTTTCCTCCTCTTATTCCTCTTTTCTTCCCCTTCTCCTTCTTCTCCTTCTCCTCCTCCTCCTTCTTCTCCTTCTCCTTCTCCTTCTCTTTCTTCTTCCACACATATCAATATTCATATGCAAATTAAAATATAATCTTTAGTATGTACATGTTTACATGCTTTGTGTATGAAAGAGTATGTGTTTCTTTGTATACACACAAGAGACATGGGATTCACGTGTTATTGTTTTTTTTGTTCTTTTGTACCTAATTGGTGTGAAAATCTTTCAGCTGCTGCATTTTCCCTGCCTACATCTTTTAGGCATTGCTGTAATTCCTACTAGTCTCTGTTGATTCACTAGAATTCAGATGGATGTTGACAAAGATCTGTTCTCAATAACTCAGCCACAAACATTTTCTGGAGTAAAAGAAATAATACTGAAATGTGCTGTTGTTATTACTATGTGATAGTGTGTATGTATATGTGTGTGTATGGGGAGGAGGTATTCAGCGCTAAGTATTTATAAATCTTAAATTTAGGGTAATTCTGCTCTTGTTGATAGCCACAGTAGCTTTTTCGGTAGCTGATCTTATGAGATTGCCAGTCAGTTCCCAATTGTGGCAAATAAACAAGACCTACATTTGTCTGGAATGATGTGTGTGTAATGGGGTGAAGAACTGGTAATAATCTCTGTAGAGATTAGAATTTAACAAATTGACAGTTATTCAATAAGGTTTGTGTTGACTTAAATTGATTTAAGATTTGGACATTGGCCCATAGACTCTTCAGTTGAACTGGTAATAAACCCTGAGGAGACCAGCAGGTGTGCATATCATGTGGAATGTCTCCTGGTGATCCTGAATTTTACATTCCTTGCTAGTAATTGATTTACATACATACACTTTCATTCCCCAAGTTTCCAACCAGAATGCAATCCTAACATCCTTTCATGTCTGTATCTTATTAGTTTCCTTTATTAATGAGTTCTTTGCTATAAAAAAGAAAATTACTGGAAAAGAAGTCAAGATATGTATTTTCTAGTCTCTGTGATTCATAATTTGATACCTTATCAACTTTGCTAAAAAGGCAGGAAATTCATGTATTTTGGTTTTGTTCCTGTTGTGCCTAATTGCTTTGAAAATGTTTCAACTGCTGCATTCATTCTGCCTTCATCTTTTATGCGTTGCTGTAATTCCTGGTGGTCTCTGTTAATTCACCAGAATTTAAATGAACGTTACAAAGATTTGTTTTCGATAAACTCAGCCACAAACATTTTCTGAGGTACATAAAACAATACCGAAGTGCCCTGTTGTCAATCCCCTTATGCTGCCAGCCAGATGTACCAAAGCAGGAGGACAGATTGTTCTACTCTATTCTGGCAGCGAGTGAACCCCAATTATTATTTGGGTTTAATTCTCTTTGCCTCACTAAGGTTGAATGTAGGACACAGGCATGCAACTGTGATAGTTCATTGAAGTCCTGTGGAAGGATATTTTATACATTCAGTATGTCTCCTCTTTCAAATAATAACATAGAATGAATATTGTTCGTAACAATTACCACCAGAAACAAAAATAAAGGGGGCTTGTATCATAGCTTCATCACCACAAAGGAAAAAAATACTATCTTTATACAAAGAAATGGAGAAATGTTTTTCTTTCTCTTTCCTGGGTGGGGAGTGGTGGAGGAGGGAATGTATTTAAAACTATTTTACTACATTTTTCATTTTTATATCCTACTTGTCTCCTGATCTAGTTCTCCTGTTAAAACTGTCCTTGTAAGAAAATTAATGGTTAAACAAACCCAACCAATAAGAGAGCATGTCAGGTGACCCAAGCCACATTCTATACCATTATTGTGCTGAAGAACAGAGATCTGCTTCATCATTTGTGTTTGCAGACCAGAATTGATGATAACAGTGGATAAGAGTTCAGCTGCCTTTTAGGGTTGTTAAACTAACTGGGATTAGAGGAGTTCCGTTTGTTCTTCTCTTGATTCTACTTGTATTGTTCTATACCAGTTCATACAAAGCTTCCTTGGTTTAGTGGAAATCCTCTTAACTTAATTTTCTTGTGATATGTCATTTCTCTACCACAATTTGTTCAGTTATTTTCTAATCATTGGACATCCACAGTGTTTCTAGTTTTCTGGCACTACATAAAATACTATGGTGAAAAGACTGTAAAAAATGAGTAATTTTTTGGTCATTAACCTCATTGGCCAGTATTGGGATATTGGGTATAGAAGGTATAAACTATTTAGAAATTTTTGGAAAAGAGTTTTGTATTTGCTTTAGAGTGCACGAGTTTTCTAGTGCCCTATAAAAGGTAAGGGGGACTCTTTCATTTAGTTACTCTACATGTAGTGTGTATAATATGTACTTGGAGGACTAGAACATCTGGTGAGAGGGCCCTCAACCCTTTCCAGGGCTGCTCATTCACCTTTGATGTCCACTTCTCACCCCAACTCTCTCCTGTGATTCTAAGAAGCTGTAGTGTATGCATTGACCACACCACAGCAAAACTATCTCAGAAGACAGGCTAAACCAGATTGAAGGCAACTGACAAGCCACAAATACATTGATGAGTTAAGGGGATGTCCACTCAAAGCATGTGACAACCTCCTCCTGCTGAATGGGTAGATGAGAACAATTTGTTCCAACAGCCATGAAAGTGACTAATGCAGGCACTGTGGAGCACTTGGAACTTGGTCACACATTGACAAATGCCAACAAAATCCATTGCATCCCAGGCTAGCATTTGTCATCTTCATTTTTGTTTTGCCCATGGGCTTTGATGACTTAGGAAGAGAGAGGTAGGTGCTTTTGCAAAACTGCCTCATATAAATCCAATTCATGCACAAGTCAAGATATCACCCTCATGATATCATTGATCCTCTTAAAAAACAAAAACAAAGAATGAACAAGTCTACAATGAACAAAGAGTAAGTGAACCTTTCTGAAGGATGTGTTTAGAGGAACATAATTTAAATTCATATACAGTGGTCCCTCACCTACCACAGGAGTTACTTCCCAGAGATTCTCGTGATAGGTGAAAATCTGTGAAGTAGGAATGTTATATTTATTTTATTATTTATATATATTTTAAGGCTTTATAAACCATTCCCACTCTCCTATAAACCTTTTCTACACTCTTATTAACCTTTCCCACATGCTTATAAATACTGAACCAATCAGCACCCAGGATACAGAACACAGCTCTGTGTTGGTCCTGTAATTTAGCAAAAACTCCCTTATACAGAATTTTATATATATAACTTACAATGCAGTGAAGCCGCAATAAATGAATCATGATGTAGTGAGGGATAGCTGTAACTCAAAAAAAAAATTACCCCAGTAGAGGAATAATTAAATCACCTTTACATAAATATTTACAAAGTCATAAAAATAACCCTGTCAATTCTGTAATTAATGGAATATATGATAAAAAATATTTTTGGCCTTTGCCTCCACACATATGCTATTTGGTTAAAATGGCATTGATATTCAAATTAGTCTTAATGAAGGCATGGGTAAATGGAACTTTAAACTCTAAGGAGTAAAACATTAATATAATAGTCTTCTTGTCCTCCTCTGCCACACCATGGTAGAAAGAGGGAAAGAAAAAATAAAGAAGGAAGGAAGAAAAGAAGGGAAGAAAAAAGAAATCAAAGGAAGAAAGAAACATGAAGTAAAAGGGGAAAATAAAGAAGAGAAGAAAGCAAAGAGAAAGGGAGGGATAGCTGAGAAGAGGGGAAGGGAGGAGAAAGGGGAAATCTAAGTTGATCACTGCTAGGAAATTATAAAGAGCATATGAGTCCATTGCCCTTTTAGTGTCAGAATACTCCAGACTATCTCAAGTTAATTTCAATTCCAACTCTTAAGTATCTCAAGTAGTGAATTTTAATCACTCCAGGAAAAGAGGAGCAGTAATATGGTCAGATAACTGACAAAACTAAATAGGCTAAGATCCATTCTGATAGTTCACTGGTTTGGGCAGATGGGAAATGGAGGAGAAAAAAAGAGCAACAATTACTATAGGGATGGACTTGGCTATTATTTCTGGAAAGGTTCCTCCCCACAATCTACCTCCCTACATCGCTGAAGAGTTGGTTCTCACAGGGGGATCTCCAGCAGCAGAGAAAGAGCATCCTATTTGGTAGGTGATATCATGTGTATATCATCTGGGACCTCAGAAATATAACCTGAGCAAAGGAGTGGAATCCACTCTCTAGGTACTGTTGCTCCCATGGTCTCTTTGCCTTCCTATGGCAACATCATCTCTTAACCCAAAAATCAACTGCCTCAGATCAAAGATCATATTTCTACTTACAACTTGTGGAAGCATGGTTCTAGGAAAACGTGGCATTATAACAACCACAATTGGATACCCAGCTTCTTGGTTTCCATGCAGTATAGCAACAATGCATGAGCAGGACATTATCCAAGCACTGGCTTCACCTTGCTAACCTTAGTAAGGACCCTGTGATGTTACCAATTTCTTATTTTATAGGTTGAAATTGAAGAAAAAACAAAGGGGGTGATAGGAGACAGAGAGACAGAGAGAGACACACAGAGAGAGTTAGAGAGAGAGAGAGAGAGACTGAGGGAAAGAGAGAGAATTGTTTGCTGAACTATANTTAGAGAGAGAGAGAGAGAGACTGAGGGAAAGAGAGAGAATTGTTTGCTGAACTATAAATGAGAAGCCTCACCCTGTGGTCTCCATAAAGGTGAAAGCAGTTTCTGAAAAAATGCCTCTGGGAGGTGCTTGACATTTCTAGATGCCTTTTACATTCTAATATCACCATTTGCACTTTTCATCATTTTTAAAGGAAAAAAGATGGTTGCAAATTATAAACCTTTGTTTTTCCAAACATAAGTAACAAGGGGAATAGATGGAGATATACTACTTTGAGTAACAGGGAATCTACAGGGACAAAGGCAAGAATTAATTCAATCAACCAATCCATAGAGACAATATATGAGGATGGAAAGCTCAAGGCATACTTGAAATGAAAAATCATTTAGTTCTTTCACCAGGAGGCAGTGTGATTCTTTGAAAAGGAAGAACTCTGAAATCACTTTACTTTCTGCATAACCTTGACAAGTTATTTTGTGCTTCTGGGCCTCAGTATACTCATCTGTAAATTGAGATGATCGGTCTAGATGACCTAAAAGGGCTTTTCCAGTTAAGCATATTGAATATTATGAAAATTCCCATAATCAGAGAGGAAAAATGAAGAAGTGACTTACTCAGAATAGTAAAGGGTAGAATTTAGACCGGAACATAATGTTACTGATTTCAGAGCTACTTATTTGTCCAAGAGGACTTTTTTATTGTGAAGAAAGTGTTAGAAGTAGACTGGAAGAGAACTGGGTTTGAATCCTGCCTCTGACACTTAATAGTTATGTGGTCTTGATCAATTTACTTCACTTCAAAGAAACTCAGTTTCCTCATCTATAAAATGTGGCTAATGAGATCTTAATAATTCAATCCTGGGGTCAAAAGGATAAAATTAAAACATAATTTACATATTCATATGTATGCCACTTATCATAATTACTGCTTCTATATGGTACCCTCTCTTCTGTGTCTGCTCTCAGTTGATTTCGTGATGAAAAATAATCAGCTTTTACATACCCATTTTCTTTCAGACTTCAACAGCCACTGTGAACATTGTAGTGACAGATGTAAATGACAACGCTCCAACTTTTGATCCCTATCTGCCAAGAAACTTATCTGTGATTGAAGAAGAAGCCAATGCTTATGTCGGACAAGTCAGGGTAAGTGGAAAACATTAAAATATTCAATTTTGAACAAAGCCCCAATAATATAACAGCAATAGCTTGATATCTACAGTCCTTTGGGTATAAGTGAGGCATAGTACAAAGTTTATTCATTTTTCAACCACTGAATGCTGCTGTCATAATTCTGTATTTATAAAAGATTCATCATGTCATTGGATCCCTTTGCTGTTGAAAATTGAAATTTAGATCTTATCCATGGCAATTTCATGCCTTTCATCCCATATAGACTCGAAAGACATCCTACTCAATGCCTTGGAAACTTTCACCAACATCTTTTTAGGTTGGATGGAGATCAGGGCATCACTCACAATGTCATAATATTTTTTGAATCATTAATGAAAACCCCAATCTTGCTACATGGTATTCTACAAATATCTTACTCTCAAAGAATAGATACAACTCAAGTCTATTGATACAACTCAAGCCTATTGATACAACTATAAGATACAACTCAGGTCTACTGTTTAGGTCTCTGGAGTTTCACCCAGGAATTATGTACTTATTGCAAATATGACCAGTTTTATGAGCAATATACTTCGATATATGGATTCCTTATTTCAGTGAGGCTAAACACTACTTCTGTGGTTAAAGTTGGACCCCAGGTACTCCTTATCTTATGCAATATTTATTTCTGTCTATCCAGGAATCATCCCTATGAGATTTACTCCATGTGCCAAAAAGGCTTTCTTTTCTCTGGTCCCTCTAATATTTCACAGATTTCAATATAGATCTTCAATCTATTACACACATATACATAGACATACAAACACACACACACACATACATGCTGCATCCTTTTCTGATCATTGATATCATCATAGTTCAGAAGAAAACAGAAATCATGTAGCCCACACTACCCCTTTTATAACTCATGAAACTAAAGACCAAGGACCTAAAATGAGAAAATGGCAGATTGGGAATTCATATTCATGTCCTCTGACTTCAAATTCAGGGTTCTTTTTCCTTCCACAGACTACCCTGGATGAACAACTTTTACCCTCACTATTCATTACCTTTACCAAGATGCTACACGTGATCCAGTTCTTTTTTCAAATCATTAGCATCTCATTTGAATATGATGCTTTGGGGACTGTGATCTTCCATGATCCAGATCCAAAAAACCATATGAGGTCTGCCAGAAAGCACTGTTAGCAACGGGTTCCTTTTCTCTTGTGCCTAGGAGCAGCTTGGGATGGCTAACATTGCCATATCATTTCCCAAATGCCATTCAGGCTGCTCTCTTCCTTTCTTGACTTTGAGTCTAGGTCATTTACCATCTGAAATTCAGGTCCTTTAGGTACAAACTGATAAACTGACTCTGTACGCTTCTATTTAATTGGGAACTTATACCTGAATATATGAATAACTTAAATATAAATAACAACTGACCATTTTGTGATCTTGTTAAAAGAGGCATATTTGATTTCCTGATTGTAAGTGTACATATTGATTTTTAAAAGAAAATGATACAATAGATATTTAATGATTTTGCCATGTAGAAATGTCCTAGAGGCTTCATGATGATTCTCCAATGTCTGCCACAGTGAATTAGTAACATCATGCTCTATACCTGTATTGTATTTCCTTGCATATTCTCTTCCAAGATTCCTTATTTTCATTCAAGATTCAACTCAGATGCTGCCTCCACTGAGAATCATTTCAGGATCCTTTTCACACTGGAGTACTTTCTCTAACATCAGCATTGATGTGATCTAGTAACTGTGTGTGTGTGTGTGTGTGTGTGTGTGTGTGTGTGTGTGTGTGTGTGTGTGTGAACTCATTGAGCAAAAAAAATCTGATTTTGCACAGAGTAAGCACTTCAAAAATGAGCACTGAGTTGGAATAGAATGTGTTAGCATGGGTCAATTGTACAGAGATCACCTAAAGCTGGTCACCCCATCCCAGTAGTCTTGCACTTTATGCCTTATACGCATTGTAGCTGACCTGACTTTTCTTAGCGTACAATAATAGAATGCAGTCCTGAGTCAACACTGCGTTCTCTGAGCTTTGAGACAAAAGAGCTTGAATTTATTTAACCTGAGCTGCAAATATATTCCTGTGGTGAGTGAGAGATCTATACGCTCAGTTTTTGCTGAGACAAAGGGGTAATAACTCAGTTTGAATCCCTTAAAGCCATTTCAGCATCATTAGTAAACCAGGACTTTTAGAAGAGGAAAGAAACTCATTCAGGAAGAAAAAAAATCAATGTTTCCTTCAACGATACAACTTAATATTAAACAAAATAAATCAAAACCTTGGTGGCCTTGCTCTGATTAATGGGACTGTCGGCTCCCTGTATGGTAGCCCTTAAGATGAAATGAGCAAGTTTTTTTTCAGGGATTTTGGGGGTTTTTTGAAGCTCAGCATGGCACAGATCAGTGCCTGAAATAAAATCCTTCTCCAAGTGGGTCACAAGTAGTAGAGTTTATGGATTCCCTCTTCAAAACCAGTGTAAAACAAACACAAAATTGTGCTTGCTGAAGTCTGGGCAAGAGTTGGAAGAATTTTAAGAGCAGATCTATTTCAATAATATTCATATGCAATTTTTTTATTGGAGTTTCAGCAACATGTGTGTATTTATAGGAGGTCCTTAGAAGTCATCCATACTTTTCACCAGCAGGAAATAACTAAATTAGATTAATTTCAAGGGCTATTGTCATAAATCAGTACTCCATCTATCCTCCATTACCATTTTGTGAAAAGTGGAAATGACAGGGTACTCTCAATGACTGGATGTAACAGTGGCACCCATAACAATCTTCTAAAGGTAGAATGACTTTGGTAAAGGATTGGGGATTCCCTGTCACTGATCCAAAGACTGGCCTAAGTGAAAATTCAGAGAAACTCACTAGTTTGGCACCCAGGAGGTGAATTATTCCCTTATAATAAGAACAACAAAAAAGGTGACTTACATTTTATCCTGCTGTAAGGTTTACAAATTCTTTCCTTAAATCCACTTGCATTCTCCCACTACACCTTACCCCAGCTCCTCAGATAAATTTTGCAAATATTGTTAATCTAGATTTTACTAATAAAGTGTCCGAGCCTCAGTCAAGTTAAGTGACTTGTCCAACACAGCTAATAATCAGACCTGGAATTCCAGCCAAGATCTCCCCTGAGTCTAAGAGTCATCTAAGTACTACGTAGTAGTGATAGAGGTAGCTAGGTGTCCCAGTGGATGAAGCAATAGGCTTATAGACCAGAAGATGAGTTCAAATTCAGCATCAGACACTTAAAATTGCTGTATAATTTAACCTCTTTTTAGTCACTGTTCATTTTTTCAACTATAAAATGAGGATAATAATACCACCAATGCATAGGGTAATGTACGGATCATATGGGATAATATTTGTAAAGCATTTAGCAAAGTGCCTGGTACATAACAGGTACTTAATAATTTATTCCTCCCTCCCTCCCTCCCTCCCTCCCTTCCTTCCTTCCTTCCTTCCTTCCTTCCTTCCTTCCTTCCTTCCTTCCTTCCTTCCTTCATTCCTTCCTTCTTTCTTTCTTTCCTTCCTCCAGTCTAAGAATGATTCTTACAACTAGAGGCTATGGTTTCCTAGATTAGTGAAGATTTTCAAGTGGAGACTAGCAGACTATATTCTCAGACCAACTAAAGTAGGTTTCTCTACCTACCAGTGCCAGAGCACACACTTACATAAAGAGGGAGCCTGAAAAGAGGGGAATGGGAGTGAAAACTATATAAATCAAGCTTCTAACTATAAACTATAAAGCTATTTCTCCAACATCTCCTACTTGTCCTTTTTTTGGTGATTTATTAATCTGCCTAATCCTTTTTTTTCTATGAATTAATTTGTTGTTCACAATTTATAGAGAATGAATTAATTCACTCATGCTTTTTTCAAGAGTTCTATTTTTCATCCATGCCTGTAGAGAGATGAACTTGAAATATCTGGAAATCCTAACAAAAACGATCAGTCTCTAGAAGAACAAAAGGCAATTTTCCTCAACCATTCAACTTTATTTTCCTGAAGCCTCACAGTGGATTCAAAAAAAGTAGAATATATACATTTGTATCTGGGTTAGAAATCATTAGAAATCAAAATATACACACAGCCATTTGGAATGAGGTACTTTTCCCTCTAATTTCACTGAAGTTATTTTTTAAATAAAATAGATGGATATCCATGGAGAAACTTTTAATTCATTGCAAAAAAACATATAAATTATATAGTAAGACTTCACTAAGAATTTCAAGGGCTCTGTACTTTTGGTTCTGGGCTAGTTTAGATGTATTATTCTGGAAAAATTCTGAATATGAAATCAGAGGACTTGTTTTGTAATCCACACAGTTCCCTTTAATTATCATGCAGGCCTTTCTTTGTTTGTTTCTTTTGTTTGTTTGTTTGTTTTACTTACTTATTTGAAGGATATTACTTGCAATCTCAAAGAATACTCCATAGATCATATGGAGAAAATTATCAATCAGCAGAAATGCCAATAAGGGAAACAAAGTCTCCAAGCCAAAAATAGTTTATTGAGAGAGGGCCTGTATCACAATAAAGCCAGAGTCTGGTCAAGACCAAAGACCCTGAGCCTTAGGAGATGGCCCCTTTTATGTACAGTGTCAGATTAAAGACAGAATATACAGTTAAAATTTAAATAGAAAGAACATAAGAATCACTTCCAAATAGTTATCCACTATGAAGTTTTATTGCTCTAGGCCATTGTTTCATTGGGCAGCTAGGGGATATGGTTGTTAGAACACTGGGTCTGGAAGCATGAAGACAGCTTGAGTTCAAATCCGAACTCACCCACTGACTAGCTGTGTGACCCTGGGCAAATCTGCTTGCCTCAGTTCCTCATCTATAAAATGAACTGGTGAAGGAAATGGCAAACGACTGCAATATGTATGCCAAGAACCCATCCAAAATATGTGGTCAGGAAGTTGGACATGACTGAAATGACTGAACAAAATAGTTTTGTGAAAAGGGAATTAACACTGCCTTTGTTTTAACTTAATCAATCAGGGACTTGGAATTTCCCTCCCTTGTAATTTAATCAATCAGGAACTTGAAGGTCCTTTATCATTGATTACAAGTACAGAGAAAGAAAGTTCACACCCTCAGAAACAGGAAATTAATCCCACAACACTGACCCCCTTGGCAGTTCCAGACAAATTAAGGAACTATAATAAGTTTCTGAGAAGTGACATGGAGAGCCAATGGGTAGAGAAAACTGTGTATAAGCAGGGACCCAGGACTGCTCAACCTCTTTTGCTCTGGTGGCCCTTGTTCAAAGAACATTCTGCTGCCCATTTGGCTTCTAAAGGGACTCTCCCTCTTTCTTGCGCTGGCGGCCCTTGCCGAAGGGACTCTTGGACCCGGATTCGTATTCCTGTGTTGGTAACTTGGACCTGAAGGGAGACACTTACTCTGAGGACTCTTTCTGAAGAGACTGCCAAGCTCTTCAGACTGGAGATTGGAACTTTGTCAGAGGCCAATTTCATTTCATCAGAGCAGACTCTAGGGTGATAGGCTAGGTAGGCAATTCTCTACCTGCTTTCTACATTTCCCTCTATTAACTCTCTCTCCACTTTGCTATAATAAAGCTACTAACAGCCTTATAATTTAATTGTAATTATTATAATTTGGCGACCACCCTTTTGAACTCTTACAATTTGGCTGAACATGAAGGTTTGAGGAATACTCTCATTCTCTTCACTTTCTTCACTTTTTACTCTCTCTAAAACTATCCTTAGGTAAGTTTTTTTAGGAGCTAAGTCTGGAGTTTGGAACTCCCACTTACTGCTCTAAGTCTATAGATCTGTTTGAAATAGACAAAAGGGCAGATTAGCCTCACAGCTACAGTCCTTGGTCTGATACTGTAAAGCAGTTTGGAAGCCCCCTTGCTTCTACAGATATGGATAAGCTCTGCTTCTGTTGTCTCCTGACCACCACTGATTCTCCAAGAGTGATGCATGGATGGGTGAGTTCTAATGCCTTTTCCCTTAAACTGAGAATAGCTGTGTAACTGGCCATTGCTTGCTGCTGCCTGTTAGCAGGTTTTGCTTGTTTGTTTGTTTGATTTTTATTTTTTTTTAGCAAAAATCAGCCAGCCCTCAGGGCTTCACTTGGTGAGGCACTCCCCCCACACACCCACTCCCACAAACTACTATCTCATAGCCTAGTACTCCAGATTTGTGAGAAGGAGTTAAGTACTGGGGGAAGTTAACAAGCTCAGCTTTTAGCTTTCTTTTTTTTTTCTTTTTTTACCCCCAAAAGATCCAGGTTTTGGAAATTAAACTCTGATTTCCTGACCCCAAAACCAGGTGTAACCGAAATCTCCATAGTTTCTAGCCATTTAAAGGAGAGTATCTTGCTCCTGGGAGTCATTTTTTTTTTTTTTTTTGTAAACCTTTTCTGAGCCTTCACCTGCCTCCAGTATTAGCATATGGTTATTTTACAAGTGTCCTTTATCTTGTTTCCTCCTTATCTAAGCTAAGTATGAAAGGCTACATAATATAACAGATTCATTATTTGAGATAAAAAAGACCTGGGTTCTAGTTGACCTCTGACGCATATTGTCTATGAAATAATATCTCCAATGTATGTCTGTAAGATTAAGTCACTTAACTCTTCAATGCCCCAAGCAACTCTTATAGTTTGTCTTTTATCTTGAAAGAGGACCAATGACATCATGATGTGATAGGTGATGTCTTGACCTGCTGAAAAACGGGATTTATGTGAGGCAGAATTATGTAAAGATGTCAGTCTCACTCCCATCCAGAGTCATTAAAGTCTGGAGAGAACTTAAAAATTTATATAACTTAAAAACTTAACTATAGTTTGGGAGAACAAAAGTTAAGACAACATATTACTGAGAAGTTGATAGTCTAAATAGATAGAACTAGTTTCTTCACTGGGAGTATATACCCCAATTAAATTACAACTTAATTTAAAAAAATAAAATAAAACTAGGGAAAATCTATTTCTAAAACCTATATTCATAGTAGGACTATATCACATAGAAAATACTGTGGGAGTAATTGGAGTAGTAGACTGGGAGTTGGGTGGACCTGAGTTTCAATCACGCCTCACATTCTAGCAGTTGTATACCCAGGCTAGTTACTTGACCTCTCTACCATCCTAGGATTATAGCTAACAGTGAACTCTGAAGCCATTTAGTTCCATTCCTTCATTTTACAGATGAGGATATTGATAAATAGAGAATGGAACTGGCTTGTCCAACATGGTATAGATAACAAATGGCAAGGATTAGTATTTAAATCAGGACATTTGATTCCTAATTCACTTGTTCCATATTACCTCTCTTTTCGTATAGGTAAAAGACTGATATGAATATTTTTAGCAATTACATCAAATGAAAATATTTTTGTAATGGGATTTTTAAATATTAAATAATATGTGCCTATTGTTTACTCTTTCTATTAGTCATATTATTATAGTATCTATTTCTTTTCTGCTTTATGATTTGCAAAGGACTTACTATAAATGATCTCAGTTGATAAAGTCATCCTAGTAGAAGCTTTAAAATATCTGTAGACCATTCAAGTTAAAATAATAAAAAAAAAAAACTCAACATATTGTCCAAAGTGAAGTGATATTCCTTAGGTATAGAAGCATTATATAGTTGTATACAGCTATTATTCTCTTCATTTTATAGAGAGCAACCCAAGACTATGAAAAAATAAGTGACTTTTCAGGTTCACAAAAATAGAAATCTGAGGGAGCATGATCATTTTCACCATTATCAAAATACTTAATAGCTATTGTATATTTGTTATTTCTTAAAAGAGAGAGAGAGAGAGAGAGAGAATGAAAAAAAGCTCAGAGAAATCCTTCTCTCAAGTATCACATTACTGCTGAATATTTCATTGGGCAAAGTGGTCCATTGGGAGCTTTCTAATCACATTGTCAATAAGGTTTCTTTATGCAGAACAGTCCTGAGCAACTAAGGAGGCAGATAAGTGATGGTCCTTCTCCTTCCCATTAACTTTTCTTTGAAAGTTTTTATTCAGAGAGGATCTGAAGAATCAGAGAATATGCCTCTCAAATCATTTCTTTCTGGCCCATATTATTGTCACCACATGTCAGAATTAATAGGTCTCCTAGATTTACGTGCCTCAATATTATAAATTATAGGTTGCTCAATCCACCAACCCTTCTCCATAGCACATAACCAATCTGTATGTTCCTTTTAGAAATAGTTCATGGATAAATTCAAAGAGGTAGGCTACCATTCTACAAATCAAGCTTCTTATTAACTTATAATTTTATAATGAGTACTTATTAGAGGCAATTTCCATAGTTTATTAAAAATCATTTATATAACACTCATTAAGAGTAGCAGTAAGCCAACAAATGTGGCTCAAAGCTCTAAGAAGAGTGCTTTCCATCAAAATGCTTATTAAAACTATGGTCCCTGATAGTCCCCAAGATACCATCAAAAATGTATGTTCCAGACATATTGAAAGCTCCCTTTGCTCTGTAACATTCTTTGGTACTAACTTCTTTCTTAATTACCTGACACTCTGGCGTGACTTCCCTGGTCTCCTGTATATGGTCTCAGTTTGGGCTAGGGCAGTGATGGTGAACCTATGGCATGGATACCAGCTATGTTAACCATGAATATGGCACTGGAAGAGCCAATTTGAACCTCATCTTTTTCTATAAAATGGGAATAGTGATACTTGTAATACCTACCTCTTGAGATTGTTATTAGGCTCAAACATGAAATAATGCCAAGTGCCATAGAAGCATTTTTCAGGTGCTTTATAACTTTAAGCAATTATTGTTAAGCATTTGTATTTTGTTCCGGAAATGGAACTGTCCATCTTCTTTCTAATTATTAATGTCAATAATAAAAGCTAATATTTATAAGGCTCATAAAGATTGGATTTATGGGTTTTTTTCCTCTCCTTTGTTCCTTATTAGAAACTAGTAAATTAGGGATATCACTGTCTATTATAGATTAGAAATGAAGCTGAAAGAAGTCACCTAGGTACTAATTAGGCAATGAAGTGACACTATTTATGGAGGATTAGACTTGACTCAAGTAGTGTTGAATTTAAATCTTACCTCAAACAATTACTACTGTGGAAAACTGGGCAAGCCATTTAGAGTCTCTCAATGTCAGTGCCTCATCTGGAAAATGGAGGATGAAAAAAGCACCAGGTCATTGTGAGGATCAAATGTGATAACACACACGTATAATATATAATTATATATCACATGTATATCTTATATGTGTTATATAATTATAAGCAATACATACTTTCACATTATATATATATA
>NC_058131.1:715384831-715404121 GCF_016433145.1 Gracilinanus agilis
ACTACAAGAGAGTCATTTACATCAACTAGGATATATTTTATGATGGTGGTGATGAAAGGGACTAAAATAGAGATCATTACTCAATGTTATATTCTAATAACAATTAATAGTGTCTTTTTAATGGAATTTCAATTTCACTTCTGACTCCTTGATTCCTTTTAGATCTTGATAATTTTAGAAATATCTTGGTTATCATCCAGTCCATGTGGCTTGTAAGGGTTAAAAATTAAAGGTTGTACTAAATGTATAAAAATGTGGTCACCAAAATTATTACTCAAGTGAGAATGACCTTTTATGGTAGTTTTATTTATAAAAGGAGAAAGAGTGAAAGTAAGGAAATCAGAGAGTAGATAATCACTCCGGCCCAGTCCGAACCAGGCAGGGCTTCAGAGGCCCCAGCATAGGGAGCCCAGAGGTAAATTAAACAAGGGTTTTAGCTATGAGGCCTCCTCCAAGATGAGGGGCCTCTCTGGAGGCTATTACCTCTAGAACAAGCCAGGAAAGGGAGTCAGCCTTTTTCACTCACCCATGTGGTAGTTCTACGTGAAAATCCAAGAGCAGTCCAAGGTCCCCAGCCAGAGCTACTACAGGGCCAAGTTTGAAGGCAAAAGAGTTGGTCATAGGAATTTCTTGCCACTTTTAAAGACCCTTCCTTTCGGCATTTCCTGTGCCTTCCTTCCATTTTACATGGACCAATTGTAGCTATACCTTTACTTAGGACTGCCCATGGGGCAGTCATTTGATTCAGATTCATCACCCACTATAGCACACAGACTTCCTCATACTTAAAAATAAGAGAGGTATATATGCTTCTGGTGATTAACTCTAAAAATGGGCAGGGGAGAGTTAATCCCATCTTCATAGGCCTTTCTGTAAAATAATAACAATTAGAAGACATCCACACCATCTCATCCTGCTTAACTATCCTCACAGGATCCTAGATCTTGAGCTAGAAGGGGCTTCATTAGGCATGTGGTTCAACCTCTTCTTTTCATCAATGAGACAACAGAGGCTCAGAGCAATGAGTTCATTTACCCGAGGTTTTACAGATAATAATAGAGCCAAGATGCAAACCCAGTCCTCTGATTTCAAATACATTGAACCACATTGTTCTCACTTCTGTGGCCTCCCATTAGTGCATTTTTGCCTTAAAAAACAACACAAAACAGAACAAAACTCAAAGGGGGAAATCCATTTATTATTAATTCAGTGCAACTTCCTATTTCCAGAATTCACTGAAATAAGGTCTCCACTTTATTCTAAAGAACTCTCACTTCAATGCAATGGTTCATCTGCATGCAGAGAAGGGCAGAGGTTAGGGTAGAGTTAGAATCCTTGTTATACTCTATTAGCACTTTGGTAGATTTTGTTAACTATTCTCACATCATAAGCAGGATTAATCTTGAGATATTTCTTCAAACTGTCCTGATTTTCACATTTATGCATAGGACTCACACACACACACACACACACACACACACACACACACACACCTCTCAATACAATTATGAAGGATTTAAAATGTTACTTATTTACAATTGGCAAAATGAAGGGGCTAAAGTATATGAATCCAGATGCCCTTTCAAGCCCTCCTAAGCAATGCTTCACTACTTTTTATGCCTTAAGGACCTCTAATATTATTGACATAGATATGCCTGTCACTGGTGGTGATTGCAACCCTTCTTTTTCTCAATAAATAATTTTTATTATTGTTGTTGGAATTTGATCAGCCTATGGCTTACTTAGTTATCTTAAGAAAGCAAACACATTCAATTGTCCCATTCTCCTATTCAATAAAACTAGACAGTTAGCCTGAGTTTGTTCCTAACATAGTCTTTAGGAACCCAAGATCATATCCATTTTGGATAAGGGACTATGGGAGGACTTTGGTTCTCATATTATTTTTCACCATCTGTAAACGTTGGCCTTAATGAGGGAAACCCTATCACCTACTGGTCATCATTTTATAAGATTGTATCAGCTTTTAGGGGTGCCTGGATGGCTCAGTGGACTGAGAGCCAAACCTAAAGACAGAAAGTCCTAGGTTCAGATCTGACCTCAGAAGACACTTCCTAGCTGTGTGATCCTGGGCAAGACACTTAACCCCCATTGCCTAGCTATTACCACTCTTCTGCCTTGGAACCAATATACAATATTGATTCCAAGATGGAAGGTAAGGGTTTGAAAAAAAGATTGTATCAGCTTTGGTACTCACAAATCATCAATAACCCTCAGACCCTTCTGCCCCTCTGATTAGAAGCCTGCAAAGAGGAGCAAAGAACTACTCCCAAAGCCTTCATTTAAAGACTACATTTCTTAGACTGGACTCCATCATATCCCCAGGTTGAGCATAGTTTTCCTTCATTGCCTTTTCGATTTGTATTTGTGTTGCCTTCCCCCTTTCAATTGAAATGTTCTGAAGAACCAAGATTATCTTTTTTTTTTTAATTTGCATCCCCACTCCTTAGCATAGTGTCTAACACATAGTAGGTACTTTATAAATATTTATTGACTGGCTGACATTCTATAATGCTTCTATTGAGAAAACCATTTACTTCACTAAGTTCAGCAACGAGCTCATGTGTTATCCTTGGATATGTTGGGTACTATGCTTCTGTGAACTTGACTCTGCAAGGTCACAGGCAAATTGTACTCAAACTATTTCATGGTAGCTAGAAACAATGAGCAGAAGAGTCAGGGGAGCTTGGGAACAAGATGGTCATGATCCACATGAGGACCACAGCCCTGCAGACAGGTCACAACTGTCCCTCCCACCCAGAAGGAGCTGTTTGGCACCTGCCATATAACCATTTAGAGAAGTCTGCTCCAGTTACAAATCAAAACTGGCTGCTAGGAAACTAGCTGAGTGATGAAGAAACTATGGCCTCACTCTGGGTCTCAGAAAATCATAGATTCTCGAGGCTAGGAGGAGCTACAAGGCCATCTAATTCATCCTAAACATGTCTAAGAATCCTTTTTGTAAGCAGCCAGTCCAAGTTACCATGCAAATTTACTTGAACAACTCCAGTAATGGAGAATCAACTTCCTCCCCAAGCAATCTTCATTCTCTTTGGCATAACTATTCTCATTAGGCTATTTTATTTTTCTGGATATCAACCCTAAATTGGACTCTCTTTAGCTTCCATCCATTACAGATATAGCCAAATGAGCTCCAATAGAAATCGAATCCCTTTTCTAGGAAACAACATATAAAATATTGAAGACAGTCATGACCTGTCACTTCTCTAGGCTAATTACCCCCCCACACACACTTCCTTCATATAATGTTGATTTCATGTGATCTTAAAGCACTTTACCTCATTGGTCACTGTCATATTAATATTATTCAAATTGACTCAATCTTCGTTGCTAAAAAGGATACAGTGGAATGAGAGGATCACAGTAAACAAGGTTATTAATCCCTCATTTCCCTGTATACTTCTCCTATCCTATAATTTACAGTTGTTGCTTCTCTGCACCAGTGAAGAGAATTTAAACAATAGCAGTGACCTTCACAGATTAGATCATTTGATAGCCTTCCCTCCTTACCCCACACACACCCAAAAATCCATTATCTACTCTCTTTTTTTATTTTATTTTCTCTCCAGCTCAGTCTATATCTCTGTCTCCCTCCTTCCTTCCTTCCTTCTCTGGCCCCTTTCCCATGTGCTCCAAACCAGAGACTTCACAGCCCAAAGAAACAGAGAGTTGAGAAAATTCAGGTGCAATGTGGCATAGTAAATAGCTCAATTAAATGCCAGTTAGGCTTCCACATAAATACCTAATTTGGGAATCATTGTGTTTTATTATCCTTCACTTAATTTTTACATCCCTAATGAAATGGTCAGAGGAATCTTGTGTTGCTAACTTCCTTCATGTGATCTTTCATAGATTCCATAGTTCTCCAAGCATCTTCTTTTTTCTCTTTTCTTATTTTTAAAAAAAATTTATCAAGGATGATGGATAGTGGGAGTCAGATCAAATAGAGTGTTCCAGAATACCCAAATATCTCTAGATAATAGAAAGAATCATTTTTGTTTGTTTTTAACACAATTCCTGTAGCTAAAGGAAAAACAGGAATTTGTGGTCAAGTTTATCCAAATGTTTGCATAAACGTTTGTTACACAGGATCAGGAAAGGACCCTCAAAATCATGAAATATATCCCTTTCATTTTTTCAGAGAAGGATTCTTAGGTCCAGGGAGATAAAACTACAGATCCAACAAAACACCTCAAGTCTCTGTTTCCAAATGTAGTACTCTTTTAATAATAATAATGCCACATGTGTGATCCTAAAGTTGTTTTGTCCTTCATTTTCTTTTCTTTTACAAACATTCTTACCTTCTATCTTAGGATCAATACTGTGTATTGGTTCCAAGACAGATCTATAAGCATTAAGAAAGGGGGCCAGACTTGCCCAGAGTCACACAGCTAGGAAGTGCCTAAGAACAGATTTGATCCCAAGACTTTCTGTCTCAAATTCTGACTTTCAATTCACAGAGCCACCCAGCTGTCTCATGTCCTTCAATTTCAAAGAGAACCATTGACATCACAGGGTGATGAGTTGCAAGTGAATTAGATTTAAGTGAGATGGAATTACATAAGGCACTCAGGCTCATTCTCTCTTTCAAGCCAGGGATAGGGTACAGAGTCTAGAGTATATAAGATTTTAAGCATAGAATCCTACATTTGGAAAGGAACTGACAAGTCAGCTTAGCCACCATTTCATAAAATGTAGGCATCACATGCTAAAATTTTTGATATTTGAATCCTGTGTTTCCTATAATTTTTTAAATGTTTTTAGTGGTACTTACTTGGACTCATTATATATGTTACTTAAATCCAAATTCATTATAATTAGGTCACTTGTCTTTTCTACAAATTAATTTTAGCACAAAAGAAATAATAATGAATTTGTCTCAACATATTCATACTGACCTATCCTACTTCCTTTTTATTTTTAAAGGCACCCAAACAAAGATGCAGTCATGAACAACTGAATAACTGTAAAATTTATATTCAATAGATTTTAGGTAGAACTGTTACTACTTAGTTTTCGAGTTGGGATATAAACACTTAAATCCATTTCTTGATGGCTAGATCTATCTACCTATCTATCTATCTATCTATCTATCTAGAGATAGATTTAAACTTAGGACCATTATTTTTCTTTTTCATATGAGGTAAAGCATTTAGAGATGTGTGAAGGAAATACTTCTACAATTCACTCAAATATATAATTTGTATTTTCAAAACAGAAATAATAATATGTGAGATAGAAATTGAGGGACCCTTGAAAATTTCAAAGTTCACCCTCCTTTACTACTCATTAACAAAAATATAACTGTGGAAATAAATCCTTCAAAATATAAGGTTTTATTGAGAGAGAGGGAGAGAGTATGTGTGTATGTAAGAGAGAGAGAGAGAGAGAGAGAGAGAGAGAGAGAGAGAGAGAGAGAGAGAGAGAGAGAGAGAGAGAGCGCTGGCAGGGGCACTGTCTCAAGTTGAAGACCCAAGACAGATACCCCAAGGGATTACAGAGAAAATGTGGGGCACTGCCTCAAGTTGTGATCCAAGACAAATGCCTAACCATTCACAAAAAAATCCCCTTTTTATAGGAAAGTTATGATGTAATCAAGTCTCCCAAAAGGGATTATAACATTGTACAATAGTGTTGAACAGTTTTACATTGGCTTTACAATGAACACATTCAAGTTTATTAACATCTTCAAGAATTGGAAAATAGCTTCACAAATATATTTTTTTAAATGACCAGGAAATTGGAAAGAGAAACAAAGAGGGAAAGTAGCTCATGACTGGATTATCTAGGAGGGGCTACAAAGATATAAAAGAAGAGTCTTCTAGGACAAAAGGGTCCTCAAGATTGGTACTTAAGGTTTGGTCCCAGTACCTCAGGATGGAAGACCATCAGCCTGGGACTCCTGCTTGGGGCAATTCTCAGGCAATTTCCCTTAAAGCTGCAAATCTTGGGTAAGAAAGGGGGGGGGAGGGACACCAACATTTTGATATTAATAACTTTTCATAACTTGAGGATAACACACTAGTTTCTCACTTCAAACAATAGTAATGTCATCAAGAATTATAATGTTTCTTTCATGAAGTTTGTGGTGTAATTAAAATAGTGATAGCTCTAGAATCCAAAAGATCTTGGTTCAAATCCAGCCTCAAATATTTACTAGCTCTCTGATCCTGATCAGCGACTTAACCTCTATTTTTACTCAGTATTCTCATCCATAAAATGGGTAACATAATAGTATCTATGTTATAGGATTGTTATAGGGGTCAAATGAGATATTTGTAAAAAGCACACTTAGAATAGTGCCTATATGATATATGCTCAATCTTTTCTCCTTTCTTATTCCTTTCTTTTTGTAGTCTTTAAACATTTTGAAAAGGCTTTCACACATTATGAATTCCTAGGGGAAAAATATTGTATGTATAGAACTCTGAAATGTTAGTAGCTATTGACTCTATCTAACAATAATCTCTCAAATGTGCAGGGATTTCTCTCAGATTCATCCTCCAGGAAAATGGAAAATAAGTAGAAAACCCAGACTACAGGGGATTCTCTAGTATTGTGACCATGAACCTGCAGAGATTTCTAGCTGACTGATAGTGATTGATTCCAGGAGCAATTCCAGGACCAAACTCACAATATTATTTCTCAGACCCTATACCTGATCACAAACTGGCAGAATTTATGATAGGAGAGCAACACTGGGACTTTGTCCTGGATTAGATCACTTTGGGAGGTCTGAAACCTTACAAGTCCCAAGCTTGAGATATACATTTCATCCTGAAAGATCACAACACTACATAAGCTGAGAAAGTAGTAGCAGGAACCAAAAGGACTCCAAAATAGGACTGAATATATATCAAGAACTTTCTCCAAAAAATTTGCAAGACTTGTGTGAAAATGCAAAGTAAGAAAGTAAAGCTGGAAGAATAAGTAAACAAGCAAACAATAAAAAAATCTCACCCTAAATATTTCTCACATTGTAAGCACTAAATTGCCTGTTACATTGAATTTGCCCAACAATATATATTTGGGTTGTTTCTCCTATTGACTGTTTCCTTCTAGAAGGAAAGTGTTTTCAGTTAAACCTATACAGTAACAAGATGATACAGTGGATAAAATGTGAGACTTATATGGAAAATTTATATTGAATTATAATGATTTTTTAATATGAAACTTTTCTTGAACCTCAAATTCTAAAAGTCAGTCAGCTTCCAATTAATTTACTCCCAGGCCTCAAGGCATCTCACTGGACTGGCTTCTGTTATATGAAGGGTGGAGACCAATTCCTTATTTACCTATAAACAAAACTCTCTTGGGCAATGAAAGCAAACTCCAGCTGCCATTTTGGACTACAGTGATGCAGATAGAAGGCCAGGAGGAAGGGATGTTTTGCCATCCTTCCTCTTCTTATTTTGAAATAATAAGTGAGGAGTTTGGGTCTCTAAACCCACTTGGTTAGTGACTTTAATAATCAGAGGTGTCTTGGGCTTACGTAATGAGTGCTGGAATTTGCTCACTCTTTTGCCCTGTTCACTCTCATTGGTGTCCCTTTGGTTTATCAAGGAAGTCTACTAGCTTACGTTCATCATCTATAAAATGAGATCAGTAATATCACTTAGGCAACATAGTGAATAAAGTTCCAGCCCTGAAGTTAGGAAGATTCCTATTCATGAGTTCAAATTTGGTCTTAGATACTTAACAGTTGTTAACACTTGTGTGACTCTGGGTATGTCACTTAACCCTATTTTCTTCAGTTCTTTATCTGTAAAATAAGCAAGCTACTCCAGTATCTTTGCCAAGAAAACCCCTAAGTGAGGACATGAAAAGTTAGACAAAAATAAAATGAGTGGACAATAAAAGAACCTACCTCACAGAATTATAGTAAGGAGCAAACAAAATTATATGCAAAGTGCTTTGCAAAACTGAAAGTGCTACATCAGTGCTAGCTTTACAGGCAGTGGGGAACCAGCAACAGGATTTTAACAGAGGTCTTCCCACTCCATAGCCAGCATTTGTTTCCTTGTATGACTCTTCCTCTAAATGTGGTTCCTTTTCTGGTGATTGACTCTTTTTTCATCTAGAGCCAAGATATAAACTGTTTAGTTCCGAAAACCTATTTCAAAGTTTTATCACAAAACAAGTGTATTTCTTAACTCTTCTTATTCAGAGGGAGTAAGAGCTGAAGTATTGGTTTCTTAATGTTTTTCCTCTTTTCACTTTTTAAAATATCTCCGTTTTAATGAGTATTGCTTCTGAAAAAGGCAAATGACTAATGAGTATTTCTTCTGTTAATTTCAGAATCTTTTAAAGCTGAATAAAATAGCAACATCCATAATTTGATAAATTTGTTATTCCAAACTAACTTTAGTATATATGTAGTCATTTTATTTTTCTGGATCAGGGAATAAATTTGAGGTCCACCAGTAATCAAGTTTTCCAAAGAAATATATATCTAACAAATGCACAAATTTCAAGAGGAACTTTTGATTATTCAACTTTTCTTTCAGTTTCATTATGATGACTACAAAAATGGCATCTTTTCATTTTAGTTCCAACATTTTGAAATGGCTTTAGCACAAGAAAATCTATGCATTTCACAATAGCACAAAATACTGTGCTCTGACTCCATATCATGTCACAGTTTGGTGAAGAGTTTTCCTTTTAATGGACTTTCTTTCTTTATAAAGTTGATTATTCTCCTAACAATGTGAGAACCTGTATGTAGCTCCTCATTTATATTGCTCAGTATAAGTGATTATCTCTGAAGTCTGAGACATGTTCAGATTGTACCAGGCAAACTTTTAATTCATTATTATTGACCTGAACTTCATCTTAACATAACCTGAGCTCCATTAACTTTGAATTCTGGATAATCTTTCTATTTCATGTCATTTCACTTTTTAAAAACTTGGCACTTATATTGAAAATTTCTCTTGATGTGGCATTGGCATCAGTAGGTTTCCAAAGTAATAGATCTAATAGAACTTTCTTTTCTTCAGGGGTGGTAGTAGTACTAAATGTTCTCTTGCAGAAGTTGTACCAAAAATATCAAATATATTTTTCTTTTTCTTCTTCTTTTTAAATCATTGCTTTATATCTTCCAAGACAGTGCCCCTTGGGAGTTATGTGAAAGTTGGACAGTGGACTGGATTAATATTCTCCTCACTTGGTATTCATGGATTGATGGCCATGTTTCCCCTCATTGTGAATCCTCTTCCATAGTATATAATTAGATTTGCTCCCCAGAACTCTAAATCCCACCTTCCCTTGTTCCTTCTCTTATTAACATGGGGAATATATAAATTTTGCATAGTTCTGCCCTTTGCCCCCTTTTCCCTTGATTGCAGTTTATGAGGTAAGGCTTTATGCTAGGCAGGAGAAACTACACATGTGGATTTACTTTTTGTTAGATAAGTTGGTTTGAACTTCTATTTCTTTTAGTTTATTTTCTTTGTACTTCAAGTGATTATTAATAAACTTCATACAATATAATACATGGAGTTTGGGGATATTGATTAAAATCCTACAATAATATTTTATAAATATGTTTATGATCTAGAATCACCCCCACCCCTGGCTGGCACATTAGTCTAGTTAACATAGTATAATAATTAAAATTGGGTGGCCAAATATAATAATTAAAATTTTGGTTGGACAAAAATAATAATGGTGAAAAAGAATTGTTGTGGTTGCTGTTTATAAAATTAAAGGTAAACTATGAGTCAGAGTAGCTTTATTTACAGTAACATAGAGATATTAAAGTAGAAAATATAGGAAGGAGGTAGAAAATATTGCCTAGCTAAAAATAACCTAAATCCTAATCCTAGTGCCTCCAGATCATGAATTTGAATTCTACCAGTCCCAGGCCATGAGAGTGTCTCCAATCAGGCATTCCAACAATCAAAGACTAACCAAAGAGGCTGAGCCACAAAGGGCAATCTCTTATGCCAAGGAGGCAAGAGTCTCACTCGAGTAAGGGTCTCTCTACAGCCTGAGTCTCCAATGCAAGAAGCCAAATCTTCACCAGAATTCAATGCCTGGATCAGGAGGCCAAAATTCAAAGAGCCAAAAGATGTTGAAAACCACTGAGAACCTTCAGCACACATGAGGCCAAGACCTCCAAGAATCTATCTAAGAATGAAGCTGATCTCTCTCAGGCTCCAGTTTATGTACAGTTTTCTTTCCCCATTAGCTCTCCTTATTACATCTCAGGAATCAATCACAGCCTTTCAATTTGCCTAGCACTTTTGGGGGGTAGTGGTGGTAGCAGTGCTTGTGGCCTTTTAGGGCATGAACTTCCTTTATTAGTGACTAAATGTTAAGTAGGGATACTTTAAAATTTTGATTGAGTAATTTAAAATAGATGAAGGGAATAAAAATTCCCTTTCACAGTAGACACCTATATTCTATGACCAAGAATACAAGTTTCTTATTGTAATGGATGAAAGTCCTTAGAGACAGGAAAATCTATTTATTGATTGATAATTGATATAAATTAATTAATCCATGATCTCTCTTAATGATGGAAAATGATTCATTCTGATTCTTGAATAATTGAAATATAATTCTCAAAGGTCATTATTCATTCCTCCCCTTGACAGACCAAAACATCTCTAATTGATGAATACCTAATATTTTTATGAGAATCAGGGGAAGTCACAGGCCTAATCACAAAATTCCAATATCCTTACTGATCTAGACGGAGCAATGAAGATAGATCTGGCTAAGTTTGACTTGCCATCATTCATCCCAATGGGAGAATCAAGGGCATGGCCATGCCAACGCCTGAGACATATTTGGGCAAAACTAACTTGTTTTACTAGACAGGATGTAGCTTTCAATATTAATTTTAATTACCCCTATTTAAAAAGGTCCTTGGGAGCAAGGTTTTTAAGGTACATCCTTAGATCTGTCAGGATAAAGGTACGAGGGAAAGGCTTGTATATAAAAGCAATGTTACAGTACAATATAATATTGGAATACATCTTCTCACTATCTTGGTTAAACTTCACCAAGAAAGAAGGCCATAATGAAGGCTGTTACTTTTTTTCCCTGCCTCATTTTTCAGAATCCACAGCTTCTTTGCACTAGTTGGGTTAGAGTCCCTCTAATTATCAGCAGATTCTACTCATATTTACTCTTTTTTTTTACTTAATTTGTTTAATATATGCTAACCACTCCATGATCTAGCCACACACAATTTGTTGGTTTTTAATGGATTGCTATAAGCAGAGGTGAAGCTGAATTAACACTTTGCCTAGGATTTAACAAAGATAGAGGACCTATAAAAAGCTTAAAACATTTCTAAAATAAAACCACCTCCTTATATACACATACAAACGTATGTGTATATATATGTGTGTGTGTGTGTGTATGTGCGATTGCATTTATACCTCTGTACACATACATGTGCATATTGTATGTATGTATATACATGCATATATGCACACACATATATACATGTTATATATACATACACATTTTATACATTTACATTATGCCTCTGCTTCTATCAATATCCATGTCAGTAAATCCATACATCTAGCTATATTTCAAATATATATATATGACTATATCAATAATTGTCTTTCTCTATATATCAACATTTCTGTATTTTTAAGTCTGTCTGTCAATGTTAAGAACTTCCAAATCTACCTTTCCCACCTCAATTTCTCTCCTGACCTTCAGCCTCATATCTCCTACTGCTTTCTCCTACACCTACTCATGTCTCATAGTGGATGTCTGGAGCCACCTTAAATTCAATATATACAAAAAAGAACTCATCATCTTTCCCCTGAGCCCCCCCCCCCACACACACACACCTTCACTGTTACTCTAGTGGGGCATCCAGTCTTTCCAAATCCTCATTCTAGTAGCCTAGGAGTCATCCTGGATTCCTTACTCTCTCTCATCACCCATATCAAACCTAGTACTGAGGCCTCTCAACTTCACCATTGAAATGCCTCTTAAATATGGTCCCTTCTCTTCTCTGACACACTCACCCACCTGGTACAGGCTCTTGAGGATCACCTTACACCTGGCTTATTGTGCTAGCTTGCTAGAGGGTCTCCCTCCTCCAACTTATCCTCCATTTAGCTACTAAAATAATTTTCCTAAAGCTCAGGTCTGATCATGTGACTGCCCTCCAAATATTCTACAAACTACAGTGGTTTCCTATTGCATCTAGTATCAAATACAAACTTCTCTCTTCAGCATACAAAATCTTTCAATTAACTTCCCTGCTTCTATCTTTCTAGTCTTCTACTTCACTTCTTGATGCATACTCTTCAGTACTGTTACAATGTCCTCCTGTCTGATCCACAAACAAAACACTGCCCATCTCTTGGTTCTGGTATTTTCTCTAGCTGTCTCCCACCTCTGGAATGCTTTCATTCCTCCACTTGGATTAATGGCCTTCCTTGTGTTCTATAAATCCCAATGAAAAGCTCACCTTCTATAGGAAGCCTTCCTCTATTCCCTCTTAATTCTAGTGCTTTCACTTTTACAGTTATTTCCTACTTATTTGGGAGATAATGTGTTTGCACATATCCCTTTGCATGTTGTAAGTTCCTTGAACACAGAGACTGGATTTTGCCTATTTTTATATCCCCTGGGCTTAGCATGGTATCTGGCACTTAATAAATGTTTATTAAATCAATTGTAGATATGAAAGAGAATTTTTATCCCCCTTGCCTATTTTCAGTTAATCAATCAAGAACTTAAAGTATCCTTACTTAACACTTAGTAAGTTACTAATAAAGAAAGTTCACACTCTAAAAGACCACAAGCACCCCCCTGCAGTGCTAGGCCAATCGAAAAGCTATGATTAATACCTGAGATGTGATGAAGAGAGCTGGTGGGTGGATAAAATTGTAGACAAGAGGGAGCCTGAGAGACATTCAGGCTCTTCATTCTTGGTGGTTCTTAGCCTTGTATATGCTGAAGACTCTTGGAGATTTTCAGCATCTTTTGGCTCTTCAGCTTCCTTGTCTGGACTGGATTCTGGTGAATATTTGGCTTCCTGCATTGGAGACTCAGGCTATAGAGCAGTGGTTCCCAAACTTTTTTGGCCTACCACCCCCTTTCCAGAAAAAAAAAATATTAATTAGTGCCCCTGGAAATTAATTTCTTAAATTTTAATAGCAATTAATAGGAAAGATAAATGCATCTATGGCCATCACTGTCCCCCTGGATCACTGCAGCACCCACCAGGGGGAGGTGGCCCCCACTTTGGGAATAACTGCTGTAGAGGGACCCTTACTCAAGTGAGACTCTTGCCTCCTTGGTGTGAGAGGCTGCCTTTTGTAGCTCTGTCTCTTTGACGTTGATTTTTGGTTGTTGGAATGCCTGACCAGAGTGAGATTCGAATTTGTGGTCTGAAGGCACTAGGATTAGGACTTAGGGTATTTTTAGCTAGGCAATATTTTCAATCTCCTTCTTATATTTCCCACTTTAATATCTACTAGACTATGCTGTCAATAAAGCTACTAATCAGCCTCATGACTTAAGAGTTAGTCTTATAAAGAGAGACCACAA
The DNA here is from genome assembly GCF_016433145.1 of Gracilinanus agilis. Classification (NCBI taxonomy): domain Eukaryota; kingdom Metazoa; phylum Chordata; class Mammalia; order Didelphimorphia; family Didelphidae; genus Gracilinanus; species Gracilinanus agilis. Next base: position 715,398,407 of record NC_058131.1, read on the forward strand.
CAATTCCTTTTTAACCATTATTATCTTTGTCAAACCAAATTTTAACTATTATAGATCATAGTCATCTTAAGCATTATGTGATTAAGGGACCCTTTGCTCCTTTTTCTTTTATGCTGGCCCTGTCACAGTGGAAAGAAAAAAAGCCCGCCACACCCACACCCATGTCACTGAGAACTGCTTTCAGTTTTGTTTTTTTTTTTTTTCTGAGCTATTCCTCCCTAAAAATAATCATCACTTTATGAGAAGTTTTGTTTGAATCAAACATCTAGGGGGCCCCAGTTCCAGAAAGACTTACCTCACCGACAGGTGCCACTGAGTCTTATGTTTTAATTTCCCTGCATGGCAGAACATTTCCTGAAGAGTAGAAGTCAATGTATGTGACATGTCATCTGTCAAGGTGAGAACTGAAGTAAAACTCTGACCAATTACAAAATTAGTGGAGGTGAGATTAAAATGAGGTTTAAAAGACCAATGGACAAGTAGGGGGCTTTCTTGAAGTGGGTAAATAAACACAAACACACACAGGAGTTCCTTTGTGGGGAAAGGGATGAAAGAAGAATGAGGGGAGAAGATATATAATTATCTTAAACAAATACAAAAGGGGCTGTGACAATGTGAGTGAGTGGCAATTGGAATCCAAGTGCCACTTAGACCAAATCAGCCAGGGATATCTTACTTCTACAAGGAAAGTCACAAAAGGAATAAAAAAACACTTTTAAATAATGACTTTAAAGGGTAAGGGGAGTAGAGAGAGGTCACCCTGACCTAGTTATCTAAGGACAAACTCAGGAACTGGGAGTTGGGTCAGGATCTACACTAATTTAACCCAGGCTGAAAGGTGAATGGGTGTCTCACAGCTTGAATTCACTTCTGCTCCTATGATGATCCAACACAGGGCCTCAGCAAAATTAATCCAAAAGAGTAAAACCAAGGAGCTTGGATGAGCTTGGGATGTCCACCACCCAAGTCTGATCCTCCCACTCAACTTGAATTTCACTCATACTGGTATTTCTTTTGGGATACAAATACACTCTCCCTTGGGCTCTTCACTTGGACAGGTAAAAAACAGCCCACTCTCCCTGTATCAGCCTTAACCAGAATCTCTCAGGAAATCACTTCCTTCCTTGCCATAATTCCATCCTTGGAACCTACAGGTCTTATCTGACAACCTGACAGCCTGGGTGCTAATTTCACTAATATCGATACCCTTCCTCATAACACTCTCTGCTATTTTTTTTTTGATGAACCAGTTCTCTCTCTTGGCCAAGAAGTCCTGCTCTTATCTAATCTTAAGATCTTTCCTGAAGGCTGGGGTGGAATCCCAGTTCCAGGCTTGGGATGCCTTATCTAGGAAAAGCTGGCATGAGACTTGGAGTCCCTAGATCTTGCAGACCTTCTAGATAGACTATTCTTTGTTTCTCTCTTTTACAAATAAATAATTCTACATTTAAATAAAGTCTCCAAGATTAATTTTAATTATAACAGTTTTACCTTTCTATCCTTAGTTGTCCCCTTCTCAGACAGCAAAGAGACTATTTCCTGGGGCCTTTGGTTGAAGGTACAATTTTTAGGACCTTCAATGCTCATCTTCTAGGGCAGTGATGGGCAAACTATGGCCTGTGGGCCAGATGTGGTGGTGGTGGTGGTGGGGCTGAAATGTTCTATTCAGCCATGCTACATTATTCCCAATCTGATGAATACAAAGAGTAGGATACAATACAATGAAGCTTTGAAAGAGTTGCCTTAGAAACAGACTGACAGATGAGCATTTCCTTTCCTTTGGCCCCCTCTTTAAAAAGTTTGCCTATCACTGTTCTAGGGCTATAGCCTTTAAGAACCCAGGACCATATCCATACAGATAAGCATCCCAGTTGGCAACCTTTTTGAAGGTTGTTTCCATAATGAGCTACCATAATGAAGAAAGCAACAGACAAGATGAGGGAAAAAGATTCAAAGATTTTTACCAGATACTTTAATTAGAAGATGTTTCATCTGGACAAGTCACTTGTCTCCTTTAAGCCTCATTTTTCATTTTAGAGAAAATGGAGATCATCCTATATACCTGGTCATCCTCACTTTTTTTTTTTTTTTTTTGCTTTTAATTTTGCTTGGTTTTATTCTCTTAAATGATATAACATAGGCTTTGTACTATATAAATGTCAATTCCGATTCCCATGACCATATCCAAATCATTACCTAGCATTAAAGAATTTTTACATAGTACTACTCAAAATCTCAACCAACATCAATTAATCATATACTTTGTTCCAGGCTCTTTGCTCAACACTGGGTATATGAAGATAAGAAATGAAGCTTAATATTTATTTAGTCTAAACTTCTCAGGAAAATTAGCCCAGAAGGCTTAGGTCAATTACTTAGTGTCACTTGATCCAAGTACTTAGATAGGTACCCGTTCATTCTAATAATATTGCTAGTCCTACTGGAAAAGATCTACTTTACATACCAATTTCTGGGAATATTTTATGACAAAGGTGGGTCAAGGAGAGGGTCTATTTACCTATCAAAATGATGTACACTAAGACACTGTCCTCTAGCCTTAGATACCTCCTCTGATTACAGAACATGAACATGGTCACCCATTTTTAATATTCTCTTTAACTGTGTTTGAAGACAGCTCTATTAGTCTCCCTGCTAGTTTAGGTTTCTATCAGCATGTATTCAAGTAGGCTTTAATATTATTAAGCATAACAGAACAGGGATTCTGATTTTAAAACTGGCAATTAGAGCCGAACATGACTCTATTAACTCTGTTGGGCTTTCATCTCACCTGTCATCCTTGGTGAAGATAACACTTTCCTAGCAGGGTGGAAAACGGATGTTGTCAATGCTCACATTTTATTCAATGATGACTTTAAACCTTCTGGTGTTACCTGACAAGCTGAAGTTGTGCAAAATATATTACCAAGTCAGAATTTGTCTCCATAGAACTGGCTATATTATGCACGACAAACAGAAGGCTCATATTTCTATGCAACATGAATGCCTTGTCAACAATAGTCATTTATTAATATATAGTAATTTCTTTTAAAATCCCCTTTACCGTCATCAGCAGATCATAAGACCACGTTTGCCTGGATAACTGACGTTGCTCCACAGTGACCCCTGCTGCCTTCATTTCTACTTTCAAGTCTGATTCTACCTGGAAAAGCCAATGAAGGCAATGGTGGCAGAAGCCAACCTCAGCATCTACCTTTATTTAAATCACTGATTTCTATAGGAAGAACCACCAGTTTCTGACTATGCTACTCTAATCCTTCAATAAGTCTCTGCTTTCATTGGTAAGAACCATTCCATCATTGTAACATGCAGAGTCTCAGGGTTGAGCTCAGGTTCTATCCGCTTGGCCAACTTGGTTTAATATAATAACAACTAGAGCTGGATTCAGGAAGACTTGTGTGTGAATCCAACTTCAGACATAAATTCGTTTTGAGAATTCAAGGAAGCAATTTTCCTACTTTAGCTTCAGTTTCCCTACCTCTAAAATGAGGAAAGTGAATGACTTCTAAGATATCTTTTAGCTCTAAATTGAAGATCCTCTTATTCTGGCCTTTCTCAAACCATAACAATTATTCTTTGAAATAATAGTTATTCACATTTATATGGTACTTTAAAGCTTGTAAAATACTTTCCACACATTATTATTATTAACATTTTAATCTTTATAGCAGTTCTGGAATTAGGTGCTATTGTTTATAGATGAGAGAACTGAAGCCAAGAAAGGTGGAGGAATTTGCCCACTGTGCCAGAGCTAGTAAATGTCCTGGGGAGAAGATTTGGAAACAAGGTTATTTTGACTCTAGCTGAGCACTCAGTATCTGGTGTGCTACCTCTAAAATATTCGTCATCATTGGTCATCCAAACTTTTAGTAAAAATTTCCAATGGGTAGGAACCAATTACCTTATGAATCAGTCCCACTTACGGACGTCTCTAGTAGTTATGAAGTCATACTATTTCCCCACCTGCCTCTTCCTAACCTCCCAATGAACCTATATTTGGCTCTTTGCAATATCAATTTATTGTCCCAGATTATGTCCTCTGGGGTTGAGAAAAGCAAATCCAATCACTTTTTGACATGAAAATCCTTTAGATACTTTAAAACAATGATTGCATCTTCATTTCGGACATTCATTTCCTCTTAAATATTATTTTTTTCTCCAGTTTAGTCTTTCCCTGTTCTTTCATTGTATTTACATATGAGATGATGACAAAGGGCTTCCCTGTCATTGCCTTTTTTCTGGACACATCTTTTTATGAAGGTCTTCTTGAAATATGTCTTCTGGAAGTAAACACAATCATCAACATATTCTGAGCAGGTCAGAATCAAATCGAATCAAATCAAGGAGCATTTTAAAGCCCATCTTATGTATAAGACAGTGTGATAAGTGCCAGACATACCAAGAAAAGCAAAAAAAAAAAAAAAAAAAAAAAAAAGGCTACTCTAGGAACTTAGAGGAAAACATGCAAATAACTATATGCAAATGAAATGCCTCCAAGACAAATTCCAGATAATATCAGAGGAAAGACATTAGCATTAAGGGGGAATCAAGGAAGGTTTCTTACAGAAGGTAGGATTTTAATTGAGACCTAATTGAATTTAGAGAAGCAAGGAGGCAATTAGCATTCTAGGAATGCAGGACAGTCAGGACAGAGTGTGGGGTACAGTCTACCAAGTAGGGTTGTGTCACAAGCCATGTGTACATGGAGACAGATTATCACGCCTTTCTCATACCAGAACAATTATATTTTGAAATTTATATAACACTTTAAGGCTTAAATAGAGAACCAGTTCTCTATATTTTGGGGGTTTCTGAGTGGCGTTTAGTGGCATCGGATTGATAAGATAGGAAAAAGAAAATGAGAACAAGTAGACTAGTGGTTAGGCCATGTTGATCTAAACGCTATGGGCTTTGGAGTTTATTTTATAGTGGTTTCAAACAAAGAACACAAAGAAAGAGTCACAGCTATGAAGGGGTTACAAATCATACACAACTCATTAAAGTCTAAAAAGTAGAGATATAGGTACAAGGACAAGGGCCAAATTCCAACCACCAATTAATAGGGGTTAATTCTGGGAGCAGAAATATATTTCATAGAGATGTTTACTAATTGCGTTCTGCCTTGATTTATAGGACTGCACCTGGTCAGATAAAGTCTGGCTCCAGCTTATCTAAGTAATATTTTTTAGAGTTCAGGCATCTTAATTATCAAGGAGAGAAATTGTTAACTCAGTAGCTGCTGGTCTGCTAAGGACTCAAAGCTTTTCAATAAGTCTATAATGTTTTTTCAATAAGAAAAGGTATGGATCATAAAAGGTGTCAAAAGAGGGGTCTCAGATTTTTATCTATTCTCTTATTGGCTTCCCACAGGCTTATAAAACACTTTCCACACATTATACATACATACATACATACATGCATATATATATATATATATATATATATATATATATATATATAATCAAACCTCCAAAATCCAGAATTTTAGAATGTAAGATTTATGCAAGTAGGAATTGTTTCATCATTTGCACTCATCCACAATGCCTATGTGTGTAAATAGAATTAGCTCTAGCCCATTCATAGTCAAAACCCTACTCAAGCTAGGCATAGAAATTACGTCACCCTCACCTTCCTTAGTGGGGAGGGGAGATACCCACACGTGACAATAAGTAATAAATCAAGAACAAGGGACTGCCC
>NC_058131.1:715404255-715458420 GCF_016433145.1 Gracilinanus agilis
TATTTATATATATTATATATATATATATATAAAATCATATATATATTTATAAGATCTTAAGCTTTATGACTTATGATGGCCATAATGAGGAAATGTAGACATTATTGGTCTTCTTCTCTGAAAATTTCAGATTTGTTTTAAAGATGAAATCAGGCAGAATCATAGAATTACATCCTTAAGAGGGAATCCAGAGTCCATCTAAGTTGACTAGTTCTATTTTGGAAAAGCTCCCATTCGGGGACATAAGGAATTGTGATGTTGGAAGAAATCATATTTTGGAACCATCTAAGGCCACTCGTATATCATCATTCCCTTCAATAAGCAGGAATTTTCCACTTCTCAGCTCTTACCCCATGCTCTTTTTTCTGTCCTCCAAAATCAAGCTCAATCATACTAATTCTGCATCCCCACAACTGTACTTCATCTCTTCATAGCTTCTTTATCAACCACGTTCTCCCAAACTGAATATTTTTCACTCACACAAGATTAGGAATGAGAAGTGAATCTAAAATGGACATGGATTTTTTCTGTCTCCAGGAGCAAAAGAAGATTTAGAATAAGTACATTTTTAGCAGACTAATTAGCTGTGATATACAACTCTGTGGAAAGAGTTTGCCCAATTCACCAAAAAGAAAATAATCTACTGAGTGATTCTGTAGAAGAAACACCTAAAGTGCAATCTATTGAAAAGCTAGCATATATATGAATACATAGACATGCATTCAAAATGTAGTCTTTTGTTCTATCTTGCACCACAAAAAACCATGAAGCAAAGCAAAAGTGATAGGTTGTTTGGTTTTTCATTTTTCATTTCATTTTATTTTATTTATTTTTTAAACCCTTACCTTCTGTCTTAGAGTCAATACTGTATATTGGTAAGAAGAGTGGTAAGGAATAGGCAGTGGGGGTTAAGTGACTTGCCCAGGGTCACACAGCTGGGAAGTGTCTGAGACCAGATTTGAACCTAGGACCTCCTGTCTCTAGGTCTGGTTCTCAATCCACTGAGCTACACAGCTGCTCTTCCCCCCCCCCCCCATTTTACATTTTAAATAAAAGATTGTCTGCATTTTCCTATTCCTTTAAAGTTTGTTAGGATTCCAAAAGAATTGAAATTCTGAAACTCACCATCAACCCATCAGTAAACATTTAGAAAGGGTCATCTCTTTGCCAGGCACTGAACTAAGCATTGGGGATATGAAAAGAAGTAAAAGTTGATCCTGACTCTCAAGTAGCTCATAATATATTAGGAGACTAATGCAATTTCCCTTTTGCATATCATTATTATCACAATGTAGAAGAATAAAGAACAATGTGTAGATTTCCTTGTTTCATTCTTTCTCTGTGAATTTTTATGAGTAAATCTTCTATGTCTATGATCTTCCAGAATAATATTAAAATCTCTCAGTTCCTGGCCCTTCCATTTAGTTGAAACATCTTGGTGTCAGCAATGATCAGGCCTCATGAAATTGGTAGACTTTCTGCTCCTCCTAAGCAAAAAATTCAGAGTGAATCAACCTAAACATGAGTTGAGTCTTCTCCCAAATTTCCTAGGCTAAGGCTTTGAAAGAAGTCAATAGACTTTCCTTTGTTATCTGCAAGATATTTTATTGACACTTATTTTTCCCTCTCACTCTCCAAATTGGAAAATTAACAACAGCAAACCTAACATCCTCATAACAAATATTCAAAGTCCAAAAAAACGAATCCCCACATTGGCCGGGTCCACCAATGTCTATCTTAATCAGCATTGTAGGTCAATCTCTCTAGGAGGAAAGGAATGGCTTGCTTTATATTCAGCCCACTCAGTTCATAAGCAGAGCAAACATGAAACACATGGCATGTTCTTAGAAAAGCAATTTGTTTACTCAGCACTTTGAAGGAGAGAAATTAGGAGCATAATTGAAAATGACTGCTTTTTTTGGCCAAAGAATGAATGAAATGAAATAATACTAAGAAATCACTAGGTGACTGATTCTTTTTTTTGACATCAGTTTCAACATTTGTAAGGTCAAGGTGACTGGATTTGAGGTTTATAAAATCCTTCTTATTTTTAATTGGTGATTCTATTGATTTCTTAAAGCTGCATTTATGAATATAAAGCCAAATGAGGGAAGGAAACTTCATTCCCAAGTTCTTGGACTTACCTGATGACACACAAGGAGGAGGGAGCTTGGCTACATACTATAAAGTGTGAAGTTCACATGTCATTATGTATTAATCTATCAGGAAATGCTATACCTCCTCATAGGTAAAAATTAGGAAAATTGATAAGGGTATAAAAATAGGAAAAAAATTGGCATTAAATTTATGTAATATTGGGCAAGAGAAAGTCATGGCAAGATAGATTGAGTACCAGATTTAGGAAACACAAAGACTTGGAATAAAATAATATGTCTGCCAATTTCTGGCTATGGGAACATGATCATTTCAATGCAAATCTCAGGCCTAGGTTGTGGCCTTTGATTCATCTGCTAATCACTTAATAAAGAAATACTTATTGGGAACAGTTAGGTGGCTCAGTGGAATGAGAACCAGATCCACAGGTGGAGGGTCTTGGATTCCCATCTGACCTCAGATATTTCCTAGCTGTGTGACGCTGGGTGAGTCATTTAATTCCATTGCCTACCTCTTATGGCTCTTTTACTTTGGAACCAACACACAATATTGATTCTAAGGTGGAAGGTAAGGGTTTTTTTTAAAAAGAAGCTCTTATTGACTACCTTCTTAATGTAGATGAAGTCTTGTATTGTTGACTAGTGATATAAAACCAAAAATAAAATACAAAAAAGTCATTTTCTCCAAGGAATTTAGAGTCAGGATATAGGTGGTTTTGGATAAGGAGAATTCTTTTATTTATTTTTTTAAAATTTTTTAAACCTTCACCTTCTGTCTTGGGATCAATACTGTGTGTTAGTTCCAAGGCAGAAGAGTGGTAAGGGTTAGGCAATGGAGGTTAAGTGACTTGCCCAGGGTCACACAGCTGGGAAGTGTCTGATTCCAGATTTGAACCCAGGACCTCCCATCTCTAGGCCTGGCTCTCATTCCACTGAGCTACCCAGCTGCCTCCTAGGGAGAATTCTTGAAGAAATAAAATCACAAATCTTTGACATTTTACTAATGGATTCTAGGAAAGTGATTATTTTCTTCCCCACAGATATTGTGTTGAAAATTTATTCAACTTCTTGGTGAAGATTGAGAACAATTGTCAGGAGCTCCCTATTATCCCATTTATAACTTCTCCAAACTTTTCAACACCATTCTCAATATCCTCTCCTTCCCTTGTATCTCAGGAAAGGAGATACCCCTTCTTCTTATAGTTCTAGACTTGGAGTCATAAGACCTAGATTTGAATCTCAGCTTTGGTACTTATTCTGTCTCACCTAGGGCAAGTAAATAAACCTCTTTAGCTTTTAGTTTTCTCATTTACAAAATGAGAGATTTGGATTTCAAAATATTGTCTAGGGCAATGTTATTGTTAAGTCATTTAGGCATGTCTGACTCTTCATGCAACCATAAATAATACTGTCCATGGAGTTTTTTTGGCAAAGATACTAGAGTGGTTTCCTTCTCTACTGGAAGAACATATGACAAGTGCATAGTTGTTTCTTTTTAAGTGCTTGTTGACAACCTTCAAGATCCTCTTGAAGTCTAAATCTATGATTCTATGATGTGTTCCAATAATATTTTTTTAAGAAATACTTTGTATTAAGTACTGAATTTACAAATATGAAACCCACACAATATCTACTCTTATTTGCTATATTTGGAATACTACTAGACACTGAGGAATGCAATATAGATAAAACCTGGTGTCTGAAATCAAAGAATTTGTAGAGGAGTGGGGCACATTTTGAGCCCTTAAATCCCATTCTTCCTTACTCTCTTTTGGAGAAATGTGGCCTAGCCATAATGTCCATTTTCTTATGAATCATCAATTTATCATCTTCCAGGGATTCCTTACCAATTGGTACAAACAAATTCAGCTTTCTCAAGTTATAAAAAGGCTTCCCCAATTCTTTCACACCTTCCAGTTATCATTTCCTAATCTCTATCCCCGCCCCCCTCTCTCTATATATGTATATATATGTATATATGTATGCATGTGTGAGTATATGCATGTAAACATATTTGTACATACAAGTGCATATATATGTAAGTATATATTTATATACCTATGCCATCATCTCCTTCTGCCTTCTCTATAGTAATGCTTCCTTCATTGACCCTTTGTTCTCTGGCTTCTGTTAATTAAAGTTATTAAGTTATATGATACAAGCCGTATTCTTCCATTATCAGAGCCATCAGATCACACATATCAAGGCTAGTTAATGGTAAACAATGGATTTAACTCTCTGTAACACTTAGATTAGTTTATGATCATTGGTAAGAATGGTGTCAAGTGCAAGTATATTTCTTTGGAAGATATACAAGCCTCCAAACATCCTTTTCTTGCTTGTTGCTTCAGATAAGACTGTCAGAGGATGAACTAGTACCTTGGGCCAGTTGCCAATCTCTTTTTTCCCTAAGGAGCAATAAAAAGTTGCCTTTATATGGTCATGAACCTGGTGGCACTTGACTAGTAAATATATCTGTCCTTAACCCTTGATTGGTATTGGATTCCCAAGTCATTCCATAGCAATGATTCTAAGGATAGAGGAGGATGATATGAATTTGATCAATTGCCAAGATGGGGCACATGAATAGAAAATAAAAGGAGAGATGCTTATATTACTGCAAATGTTATAAGAGCAAGGACTGTCATTTTTTTGGTTTGTTTAGTTGATTGATTTAATGAAGAGATAGTAAAGGAGCTACAGAAGGGAGTAAATACTGGAGCCTCTAAATGAGAGAGATTCTGAGGAGAGAAAGTAGGAGAGCGATCATCTATAGATACTTTGTCTAAGTTACAACAGTGAAGTTTGTAGAATCAGTTTGTATAACTGTTTGTCTAGTTACTTTTAAGTAGAGTCTAAAGCTCAGTGGGTCGATATTTGCCCTAATAGGAGTGTTGGATAGTATTTAAAAGATAAGACTAAAGAAGTTAATTCATGAAACCATGAATACATTGACCCAAGAAGACAAAATAATAAATGAATATCTATTGGATATACATATTCATACATATAATATATAGTCAATTATGCCGTGGTTGTTATTCATAATGTGAAAACCATGTAAGAAGTAATTAAAATAAAATCAAGTCAATGGCTATGGGAATTAGTTACTTTAGTGACTCGTAGATTGGTGTTATTAACAACATGCTGATCAAGTGGTTTTCCATTTTAACTGGTTGTTCTTAATAAATAGGTGTTAAGCTCATTTCTGTTTGAAACAAAGCATGTATCAAATGCATTCCATATTTCAATTTCTTGATTCAAATCTACATTTGCTCCAACATAATTGATTCTCTTAATGATATTTTCTATAATCTTACTTTCACATTTGATATAGTGAGGATTTTTTTTAATGATTATCTTATACCATATTTATTAGATACCTCTAGTTGCCAGAAGTCTCATTGAGGAAGGTATTAAAGGTACCAAATGTATTGATACTGGATTAATCATCATGATAATTACTTCTTGTATCCAAATGTCTTTATCATTCATAAAAGCTTCCTTTCTCTTTGTTCAAAAATAATCTGATCACAGTGTTTGTCCTTTTAACTTTCTGGTGTTCACAGTTGAGTAGAGAAGAATATAGTATTATGTTGTCTGTAGATGCACATTTTTTTTCTCTTCATCTGTCACTTCAGAACCATTCGTGGGAATAGAGATTCTGAGATAACCTCAAGAACCATAACTGAACAGAACTGACTTATTCTTCCTCTTTGAATATAAGAATAAAGAGATGAAATCCAATCCAGAGAATTGAGTTAGGGACTCACAAGTGTGGAGAGAGATAGATGAAACCAACTCATGAGAGCTGATTGTTGAATTCTCAGAGTTATCATTTACATTGCAAAAATTAGGAAATATTCCCAATAAGGGTTTGATTTTTTTGTTTTGTTGATTGTCTAGAGTCAGTGGTTCCCAAACTTTTTTGGCCTACCACCCCCTTTCCAGAAAAAATATTACTTAGCCCCCTGGAAATTATTATTTTTTTTAATCTTAATAGCAATTAATAGGAAAGATAAATGCACCTGTGGCCATCACTGCCTCCCTGGATTGCTGCAGCACCCACCAGGGGACGGTAGCGCCCACTTTGGGAATCACTAGTCTAGACCTTAGGAAGTGAAGTAGAAAATGTTAATAATGCAGGTTAGACTTAAAGTATGTCATTTGTATACTTTTCCTGGCAAACCAGTTAATAAACATTTACCAACACATTCCTAGTCTTTGACATGTCTTAGAAACACCTTTTTAGAGTAATTGTCTTTAGATGGTAAGGTACTATTTCCATTATTCAAAATAATTTATTAATAATAATGGAATATTCCTTCTACTCTGAACCCCAACAGCTTTCTATATTTCTAAGGACTACCTGGAGGCAGTAATAAACATTTAGTTCTATTTACTTACATGGAATAAATATTTATAAATATCCACAATGTTCATAGGATCAGAAATCTAGTCCTGGAAGGGACCTCACAAGTCACCTTACCAAATGCCTCATTTTACAATTAAGGGCAGTTAGACCCAGGAAGGTAAAGATATTTGTCCAAAGTCATGGACTGTAAATATTAGAAGTAGAATGTTCAAGATGCTGTTTCTGGAACTGAGGATCACAGCATGACTCCAAATCCACTGTCCACTATATCAAAATAGCTCACATTCAAAACTACCAATAAGAGGAAGAAAAGGTAGTTTTTCTATTTTGAGGAGGATGAAAGAGACCACCTTCTCTAAGTCTATGGCATGCTAGCTGGATACTCTTGGTATGATTCTGATATATCTGGCAAGCTTAGGTTGCTGTCCTCAAACAGGTCCACCAGATAGATTTCACTTGCCTTCAGCTAAACACTTAGAGCTGTGAGTGTGAAACCTCCCACCCCTTTAATGATTATAATAGTATTAGCCTTCATGATTATAACATGAATAATATAGTTTGATTTATATGAATTATAAGCATTAGCTAAGGATGATACACTTTAGGGTGGTATCAAATCTTGCTGACAGGGATTTTGACCTTAAGTCTATCAACCAAAAGTTTCTACTGAGTCCACCACACCCTACTCAATGTATGACAAGTCAGTCAGAAGGGAGGTAGAGGGCTGCCCTTGGCTGCAAATATCAGTGATCCAACTGCTGACTCCTATTGCTGACACAATAATTGTCAACAAAACACAATTAGACCCTGATCCTTTATTGCAGAGGCTTTGGAAAGGTCAGCCATAATAATAGACATAGGCTACCACCCATAGTGATTATTTTTGTACTTTCTAGCTTATTCAGAATTTGTGTCATTGGTTAGGACCTGCCAATGTGAAAGATTTTTGCATGCATTCTATTTTAATTTTTCATAAGATTTTTTTTTTCACAGAAAAGGCTATCTCCTGAGTTTTGGGGTCTTTGGTCTTGGCATTGACCAGGGTCTGGCTTTATTGTGAGAATGGCCCTCTCCCAATAAACTTATTCTTTTTCTTTAAACCCTTAACTTCTGTGTATTGGCTCATAGGTAGAAGAGTAGTAAGGGTGGGCAATGGGGGTCAAGTGACTTGCCCAGGGTCACACAGCTGGGAAGTGTCTGAGGCCGGGTTTGAACCTAGGACCTCCAGTCTCTAGGTCTGACTCTCAATCCACTGAGCTATCCAGCTGCCCCCTCAAACTTATTCTTTATTGACTTGGACACGTTGTTTCTCTTATTGGTGTTTCTGCTAATAAATTTTCACCACAGAACTGAATTTTGACATCCTAAGAAATCTCATGAAGAAAACATTGGAAAGAAAGTTTCTGACTTGGCAGTTCAGTGGGATTTTGATAATATCTGATTTTACAGAGAAATTCAGTTCAAGCAAGAACAAGAGAGAACATACCTGATATAGTGAGTGTGAAGATGGAGAAGAAATAAATTTAGAAGTGTTAAAAACAGAATTGATAGGACCTGGTAGCTGGCTAGGATATGTGATGAAAGGTATGAGATGAAACAAAGATAAAATAAAAATCGAGGAGGAAGAAATGGTATGACAGGCAGAAATAATGAAGATGAAAGGAAGAACATTTGAGGGGTTCTAGAAACCACAAATAGCAGAATCATTGTTCTTAAAAAAAAAAAAACAACAACCTTCCATATTAGAATCAATAGTGCCTATTGGTTGTAAGGCAGAAGAGCAGTAAGAGCAAGGGAGTGGGGGTTAAGTGACTTCCCCAGGGTAACACAGCTAAGAAGTGAATGAGGTCAAATTTGAACCTAGGACTTCCCATGTTTAGGCCTGGCTTTCAATTCTTTGAGCCACCTGGCTGCCCTACATAATCACTATTCTTATTTTTCTTTAGGGAGGTGATGGGATCAGACCTTGACAATGATGGTCCTACTATGAAATTAATCCCTCCAGAAATCTAATAAAGGAGAGCTGGTGTAACAGAACCCAATACCTCATTAAAACCATCACCTAAGATATGCCTTTTCCTTTTCCAGTGGAACCCAAAACATAGTTATATACAGGTGTGATTAATGGGGGAAAATAATCAATAGAATATATCTCAACTATCAAAAGCCCCTCTGCCATGGGTGTATCTTCAGCCTATTTAGATTTAGATGACTGCTCTTAAAGCATCACATTATTCATCTATGTAGGATCTCCCACATTGGAGTTCTCAGGAAATTAAGTCCTTTTAATTTTTTTTTTCCAGTGTCTTTTGCTAGTGATCTTCCAACATCTTATCCAATAAGGTCTTGGTCTACTCAATGATGGCCCACCGACTCTCTCATAGAAATGGCTGCTACATAAGCAGTCACAAATCAGACCCCATAGTAAGATGTTGATTACAAGGACAAGTTAACTACAGACATATCATTATAAAGTTGCAGCTACGGCTCTTTATTGCTTTGATGTACTACAAGAGGAAAAGAAATGTGTGATTTTTCTTATTAACAATTTTAATTAACTTTTAATTGATTTCTAGGAAGATAAATGATTTCATTATAGCATCACACACTGAGCACCTTTGCTGGATATTAAGCATCAATACAAACTTCTTGACAGTACTGCTGATAAAAGATTTTGTCTTGCCAAATGTCTAGAAATCCATTTATAAAGGCAAACAAAACAATTCTATGATCCCCAAGTCCTTGTTGCCCATCTTAGTCTTTTCCAATGTTCCTTCCATTAATGATGAAATTTACAAGAAAGAAGAAAATGTCTGCAGTGATATCCATTCATATGTTACCCCTGGGTGCAAATTTGAGTCTTGGCCCTTGTAGAGCAACCACTATGAAAATATCAGTGACCTTTTCCCACAGTTTAGTACTGAATAATGATGAGTTCTCTTACCTTCTGAGGATTAATTGAAAGAATTAGTAAGGTTGAGTCTGGGGAAGAGAAGACTCAGGATGGCTGCCATATGAAAGAAGAAGTATTGTTTTGCTTGGCCCCAGAGGGCAGAACTGGAAGCAATGTGTGGAGATTAGAGTAATGAAGATTTAGACTTGATATTAAAAAAAATGTACTAGCAATGAACCTCCTCCAAAGTAGACTGTACCACTTCAGGAGGGAATAGATCAAACTTTTTTTTTTTAAATCAATATTCAAGTATAGATTGACTAACCACCTGATGAAGATATTATAGAAGGAATATTTGTTCAACTGTGACTTGGGCCAGATTTTCTAGCCCCATTTCTAGCTTTGAGATTCTAAAAGTAATAATGACAAGTCAAAAAGAACCAAATATAGCTCAAGTCAGAATTAACTATTTTAATGGAGGATAAAAGATTGACTAAAGAGTGATACATGACAATAGTTCAAGAAGATTGTGTTCAGTGCCATTTATCTCAGGCCACTTTTGACTATCCATATAAAAATAAAAAAACTATAAAGGATAACAAAGTAAAGCAAATTCTCATGATGAGAATTTTGGAATGGAATTAGAATTCTCATGTTGAGAATATTAGGAAATTCTATTCTAATTAATCTAACATCTATTATTGTCTTTTTTTGTACAAGATATTATAGAATGATAAAGTGACAAAAGATCTGGAAATCATGACATGACACAGACTGAAAAAAGGGGATCATATGTATTTAACCTGGATGTATAGAGTCTTGAAGTGCCAAAGGATCAACCATTAGAATTGACATTGGACCTAGACTGCATGTCCCAAGAGCTATGGAAAGTGTGAAAAGAGATGAGACTGAAAAAGAACATTATGGGACTATTAAGTCACTTTTTTTGTGAATTCCCATTTTCTCATAACCCTAAAGGAGGTTTAAGGTTCTTTTTACTTCTTATGTGATATAATTATTCAAATGCATTGAACCATATAAGTATTGAGTGGCAAAGGAATTAAGATACTTCCCTCCTTGGGGTATGATAAGAAGTCTCAGTCTGATGATCTGTAGTGTTCCTTTCACCTTGAAATCTATAGTTCTATAAATCTAAGAACTAGGAGACAGTATAGAACACTAGAGAGGAACATAAAATTTAGAGTTGAGGGATATCAATGTGAATCCTGAATTTGCTAGAGTAATTCACTTTAAATATATCAGCCTCAGTTTCTCATCTTTAAAATAAAGGGATTGGATACATTGGTCAGCCCAAATCTAGAGAAATATTCCTCTAATCTTATCCACTAAAGTTATTAAAAAATGGAATGAGTTTTCTCATATGCCAGTGATATTTTCAAAACAGGAAATACTTAAGCAGATGACCACCTACACATCTCAAGGGATTTTGCAGAGGGAATTCATGTTTCAGGTAGGAGCAGAACAAGATTCAATTAGAAAATCTTTAGAGATTATGGAACTTTACCCCTGCTTGGTGCATACTGTTTCTCATCTACTTATGTCCCTTGGCTCATTTACTTCCTGAAACCCTTCTGAACAAAACAAACGCAAACTAAATAAATTAAACCATCCCAAACCCCTCATACTAATATGAACATATGGAGTAATTTCTAAGCATTGTTTCTCCTTAGATAATATGTTCTTTTCCTGTGCGTCAGAATCTGAAAATTGTCACCTTGATATGCAATATAGAAAAAATAGTGCAAGATATTTTTTTTCATATAAGTTTTTCTAAGTCATATGATCCAAATTGTCTCCTTCCCTTCTTCCATCCCCTCTCCCAGAGCTGACATGAAATTTAATCTGGGTTATTCATACATTATCATGCAAAATGTATTTCTATATTATTCATTTTTATAAGCAAATAATCTTAAAGAAGAAACTCCAAAATGTACACCCAAATAAACAAGTGATAAATCATATGTTTTCATCATATGTACCATGTATATATGATACATATATATGTATATGGTATATGTACCACATGCTAATGTGTTTTTATTGTGTTTTGAAATCGTGTTCATGTAATTCCTGTTCTTGTCTCAGCAAATATATTCCCAAATATTTTATGTTGTTTAGAGTCATTTTAAATGGAGTTCCTCTTTCTAACTCTTGTTGCTGAGTTTTGTTGGAAATATATAAAAATCCTGATGATTTATGTGGGTTTATTTGAATCCTGTAACTGTGCTAAAGTTAGTAATTATTTTAGCTAGTTTTTTTAGTTGATTTTCTAGGATTCTCTAAGTATACCATCACATCATCTGCAAAAAGTGATAGTTTAGTTTCATTATTGTCTACTTTAATTCCTTCAATTTATTTTTCTTCTCTAATTTCTAAAGCTAGCATTTCTAGTAATATATATATATATATATTTATATATATGCATGTCTATATCATTTTAGAGTAGACTTACATTTATTTAATTAATGTTTGTTATTGTTTCATGTATCCTAATGTAGATAAACATTGCATTCCAGTGTGACCATTAATACTTGTTGGAAGTTGTAGTATGTGACATGCTCTGATTCCTAATCTCTCTTTTGGCTAAGAGCGGTGATTTAGCTGTAGATCCTACAATTGTTTTCATGCTACCCAGAATTGAGGCACTCTTTTCTCCTCTTCACTTGTAACTCTATGTTTCATTATTGATTAATTGATTCTGCACTCCCCACAAATCACAAATCATCTTTATTTTTTACCTGAGTTTATAAAACCTATCTATTAGACTCATTTTCATTTTCATTGTTTACCATGATCAGTTATTGTTTATAGGTTTTCTCTCTAGTAAAATATTAAATAATAGTCATGATGATGAGCATCCTTGCTCCACTCCTGGTCTTTTTGGGAAGACTTCTAACTTATCCCTGTTGCAGAAAATATTTGCTGATGGTTTTAAATAAAAAACTGCTTATTATTTTAAGGAAATGCCCTTTTAATCCTATGCTTTCTAGTGTTTTCAATAGAAATGTGTGATGTATTTTGTGAAAGGATTTTTCTGCATCTATAGAGATAACCGTGTGATTTCTTAGTTTGGTTATTCATATGGTCAACTGTGCTGATGGTTTTCCTAATATTAGACCAATCATGCATTCTTGTTATAAACCTCACCTGGTCATAGTCAATATTTCTTGAAATATATTGCTGTAGTCTCCATGCTAGTATTTTATTTAAGATTTGTGCAAAGATGGTCATTAAGAAAATTGGTCGGTAATTCCCTTTCCCTATTTCTGGTCTTCCTGGCTTAGGTAACACCATCATATTTGTGTCAAAAAAAAAAAAAGAATTTGGTAGGACTCCAAATTTACTTCTTTTGCCAAATAATTTGTATGGTATTGCTTTTAATTTTTCTTTAAATGTTTGATAGGATTCTCTTGTGAATCCATCTGGCCTTTGGGATGTTTTCTTCTGGAGTTCTTTGATGACTTTTTCAATTTATTTTTCTGAGATGGAAGTATTTAAATATTTTTTTCTTCTTTTGTTAATCTAGGCAATCTATATTTTGATAAATATTCAACCATTTCACCTCTATTATCAAATTTATTGTCATATAATTGGGTGAAATAGCTCCTATTAATGCTATAATTTCTTCTTCCATAGAGGTGAAAACACCCTTTTCATTTTTGATACTGGTAATTTTATTCTCTTCTTTCTTTTTTAAATCGAATTAACATATAAATTATTTTAGTTCTTTTTTAAATAGTACCAGTTCTTAATATTATTTATTAGTTCAATATTTCTTTTACTTTTGATTTTATTAATTTCACCTTTGATTTTTAGGATTTCCAATTTAATCTTTAATTGGAAATTTTTAATTTGTTCTTTTTCTAGTCTTTTTAGTTGCATGGTCACCTCATTGATCTGCCTTTTTTTTCCCAATTTTTTGTTATAAGTATTCAGGGATATAATTTTTTCCGCTAAGTACTGCTTTAGTTATATCCTGTAAATTTTGATATGTTGTCTCCTCATGGTCATTCTCTGTAATGAAATCAGTGATTGTTTCTATGATTTGTTCTTTGACCCACCCATTTTGAAGAATTATATTTTCTTTCCAATTAATTTTTAATTTACCTTTCCATGTGCCCTTATTGATTATAAATTTTATTGCATTATGATCTAAAAAAGGCAATTCATCATTTCTGCTTTTCTGCACTTGGTTGTGAAGTTTTATGCTCTACTACATGGACAATTTTTGTATATGTACCATGTGCTAATGAAAAGAAGGTAATTTCTTTTTATCCCTATTCAATTTTCTCCAGATAGTTTTTAAATTTAACTATTTCTAAAATTTTGTTCACTTCCTTTACTTCTTTCTTTTTTATTTCTGGTTAGATTTATCTAGTTCTGATAGGGAAAGGTTGAAGTCCCTCACTATTTTACTTTTACTTCTTTAGTTTCTACTTTAAAAATCTGGATACTATACCATTTGATATATTTTTGTTAAGTACTGATATTTCTTCTTTTTCTCAACTACCTTTTATCAAGACATAATTACCTTTCTTATCTCTTTTAATCACATCTATTTTTGTGCAACTTTGTCTGAGATCATGATTGCTACTCCTGCTTTTATTTTTGTCTCAATTGAAGCTGAACAGTTTCTGTTCTAGTCTCTTTCCTTTACTTTGTGTGTGTCTACCTGTCTCAAATGTGTTTCATATAAATAACATATGATAGGATTATGGTTTTTAATCCACTCTGTTCTCTGTTTCCATTTTATGGATAAATTCATCTCATTTATACTCACAGCTATAATAACCATCTGTGTATTCCCCTCCTAGTTGTTTTCCTCTTTTAATCCTACCCTTTCTCCTCTTACTCTTTCCTTCCACATCAGTATTTTAGTTTTAGTCACTTCCCCTTTCCCTTTCCCTTATATTACTCCCCTTCCTACCACCCCCTTTTTTTATTTCCCTTCTTCTCTATAGGGTAAGATTGGATTCTATACCCAAATGAATCTGGCTGTTCTTCACTCTCTGAGCCAAATCAAATGAGAATAAGGTTGAAATGTTACATATCACCACTTAAATCCTCCCTTCCACTGTAACAGTGCCCGCTCCATGTCTCTTTATGTGATATAATTTATCTCATTTTACTTTTCTCTTTCCATTTCTCTTAGTGAAATCCTCTTTTTCATCTCTAGATTTAAAAAAAAATATCGTCCCAAACAGCTTACTACCATAGCCCCATCTATGTATATTTCTTCTAATTTAAGAGTTATAGATATCATCTTTCCATGTTGGAATATAAATGATTGGACCTTATTGAAGCCCTTACTTTTTCTAGTTTTTATTTACTTTTTTATTCTTCTCTTGAATTTTTTAATTGGACATCAAATTTTCTGTTTAAGTCTTGTCTTTTCTCCATGAATTCTTGTAAATCCTTTGTTTTATTAAATGCCCATATAGTCAGTTTTGATGTGTACATGATTCTAGTTTGTAAACCTAGTTCCCTTGCCTTCCAGATTATCGCGTTAGAAGCCTTCTAGTCCTTCAATGTGGAAGCTGCACTATCATGTGTAGTCCTGATTGGAGCTTCATGATATTTGAATTGTTTCTTACTGGCTGCTTGCAGTATTTTCTGCTTTTCCTGGGAGCTCTTGAATTTGGCTATAACATTGCTTGGAGTTGTCATTTGAGGATTTATTGTAGGTGGTGATCTGTGGATTCTTTCCATTTTTTTTTACCCTCTTATTCAATAATATCTGTATAATTTTCTTGTATCATTTCTTGTAATATGATGTCTAGGCATTTTTTCATCATAAATTTCAGGTAGTCTAATAATTTTTAAAGTGCTCCTCCTAGATCCCTTTTCCAGATCAGTAATTTTTTCCAAAGAGATATCCATATTTTCTACTATTTTTTTCATTCTTTTAATTTTGTTTTATTGTTTATTGATGTCCCCTAAGATCATTAGCTCTATCTGCCCAATTCTTATTTTTAAAAACTGAATTTCTTACATGAGGTTTTGATACTCTTTTTCTATTTGGTCCATTCTACTTTTCATGACACTCTTTTCTTAATTAGATTTTTTTTTTGCCTCTTTTTTCCAGTTGACCAATTTTGATTTTTAAGCTATTATTTTCTTTTTGCATTACTTTCATTTCTTTTTCCCCATTTTTCTTCAACCTACTTTATTTGGTTTTTGAATTCTATTGTGAGTTCTTCCAGAACTCCATTTGAAATTTGGCATGTGGTTGCTTGGATCTCACCATCCCCTGTTGTTTCTGTGTTTTGCTCTTTGTCCCCATAGAAATGTTCAAGGGTTAAGTGTTTCTTTTGCTGTTTGCTCATTTTTCCAGCCTTTTTATGCTTGTGGACTGGGAAATCTGAAAATTGCTGATCCTGTTTCCTCTGCTGCTGGCTTGCAGGGATCAACAGTGTGAACTATTTTTCCCTAGAGATAGGTCTTTACCACAGCAGGACAGGCTTGAAAAGGCTCATTACTATGGACTTCTGGGCTTCATTGCTGGCTAGTGCCAGGACCTGGGACTTCAAGAGGTGCATCTGTAGTGCTCTCTTGTTGGTATAATCCACTTTCTAGTATCCCAATGTTAACCTATGCCCAGTCACAGAACCTGGTGCAGTAAGTGTGGGGTGGGGAATTCAGTCAGAGCAATTTTGCTTCTGGTTACCCTTTATCTATAAGAATGAAAAAAAAATATACAATGTGGTCAAGCCAAATACTTGATTTAATGTCTATGAAAAGGCTTAAAGTTGAATGAATACACTTGGTTAAATGTTTCACATAGATATTTAGTGTCATAGACCTCACGGAAATATAGAGAATATAGAAGCTAGATGTGGCCAGTACAATCTGAAATTTCAGAGCTGGAATGTACCATAGATTAACTATACTCAATATATGGTCGGTGAACCACTACATGTCCTCAAGTCCCTTTCAGTAGGTATCTAAGATTGAAACAATTTTCAAAATAATATGTTTAACATGGTTTGCCTATTAAATACTCCTTCATTTTCCAGCTGAACATATGTGTGAAGCTAATTTTTCTTTACATGTTTCTGCCAACACAATGTCACAATAAAATGAATAGAGAAGCTGTAGTCTTTCATGAAGTCAAACATTAAAGAGAATTATAAAAATACATAAAACAGTGCAGCACCTCATTTTTTGGGGCTTTGGAAATTTTATTTTTATATACAATGTTACTTATGCTAATAGGTAATGCTTATTATTGCTATTTTAATTAAATTAATGAAATTTTTAATTGTCAGTTTACATTTCTAATGTAACAAATACTGACTGATATGTTACATAAATAATAGTTCTTTAGGGACCTAAATAATTTTTAAAAGTGGGAAGATATTCTTAAAGAAAAAAGTTTGAGCATCCTTGACTTAGATCATAGAATATTCAACCAAGGTAGTTCCAACTGCATATTGATAAAAACTTAGAATATAAAATATCAGAGCTAGGGGATATCTTACAATATATAATTTCACAGCAAGAATAAACTTTAAAATATAGGTTATAAGAGTCAAAGGGAATATTTGTCTATAAATGATCAAGCTGAGAGGAATTTTAGAAGGAAGATAAAATTCTAAAAGGGAATTTTGAAGTAGGAACATAGAAAAACTGATCCATATATGGCGTTAGACCATGGAATGTCAGAGTGGTAGGGTTCCTGAGAACATTGAACACAGAAAGTCCAAGTTCTAGTAACCTTAGCTGTAATTTCACCCAACCTCCTACTTTTTCAGCCATGAAACCTACAGCCCAGAAATGTTAAAGGAATTCTTTCAATTCAATCCTTTATGTTAGAGGATCATTTGATCTGTCTTAGTTGATACACCATTTAATCAAATGACTAGTTTTACTCATGGCGTCTCTTTCCTCAACTTATTGACCAACTGTTTGTGTGTTTAAATGCAATCATTTCTTACCAAAGAAAAACCTGGGAAAGATCTTGAAGTGGGAGAAGACACCTCCCCATGCATGATTTCTGTTTTTCTTTTACTATTGTTACAATTTTAATAATTATTTTCTGACATTTTGGGACCTATATTTTTTCTCTCTCTCTCCAACATCTCCTCACCCCACAATATGACAGGTAATATGATATAGGTTGTACTTGTGCTATCATGCAAAACATTTTATGTGTTAGACATGTTGTGAAATGACACATACTGTTTACATTAGAGAAAAATTCATGGAGGAAATCATTTGAAGAATAATATGCTTCAATCTTCATTCAGATTCTGGCATTTTCTTCTATGGTCATGCATAGCCTTTTTTGTCATGAATTGTTCTGGATTTTTGCATTACTGATAATAGTTAATTCATTCATAATTAATTATTGCCATATCTGTTTAATAAATTCCTTTTCCTGTCCTTTATCCCCCCACTATGTTTTCATCATGTAATTTCTTCTCAAAAGACCTTATTCCCATCTATTTGTCAACTAAACCCAAGTATATTATTAGCTAAAACCAAGTCAGAAAACATGAGTTAGAATCCCAGGTTACTTAAATAGCTTTATGAAAGTTCATTCATTCTTTCATTAGTATCATCCTTATTTGCAAAATGGGGGAGTTGGTTCTAAGGTCCTTTACAAGGTAAAATCTAGGTTCCAAAAAAGCAACACTAAGGAAGAGCTTTTGAGAGTGAGACCATTCTTAATTGGTCCCTTAAATGCTAAGACTGCCCCTTGTTGTTGTTCAGTCTTTCAACTGTGTCTAAATCTTTGTGACCATGTACTATAACATGCCAGGCTCTTCTTTCCTTTCCTACTGTCTATGGGACATTTTTTTTGCAAAGGTACTAGAGTGGTTTGTAGTTTCTCCAGTTTATCACCTTTTGTCAGAACTCTCCGCTATTACCTGTCTGCCTTGGATATCTGCATAACACAGATCACAATTTCATTGAGTTATGCAAGCCCCTCTGCTATGACAGGTCAGTGATCCATAAAGAGCAGCTTGTCCTTGGACTATGGTATATCGCTACTTTTTATTATTTGACTCCAAGTTTGGCTCCGTTAAGTGTACATTGTGTTCACAATAGCAATGTAGTACGCCATGGTCCATGAAAATGAATGAAATGCCTTTGTCATACTTAGGGAAATTACACAACTCGTGTGCTTCTGGCTTAACATCTACAAAATCAGCCAGCCAAATTCCTTGTATTTATCCCTCTCTTTGGCATCAGTTACACATAATTTTGATTTCACAGCTGTTAAGATTGATTCCAGTTATTTTGAAGAAATGCAACATAGTGCCTTGCAACCGGGAAAGTTCTTGAATAACAACTGATCCTATTTTATATTCCAGTTAGTAGTTTTAGATGAAAGTAATTACTTATCAAAATTTTTCTGTTAGGAGGATATTTACTTGAGCCAAATCTCCATTTGGTTCAAAGTGATTATGGTGTCAAGTTTTTCCTCCATTGACCTCTGCTTCTATTCCATATGTTAGAAGTGCCCACCTGAGTTCTTGAAGGTTATTATTGCAGACCATTTACAATGGTGGGTCCTATCAAGTAAGCTAAGTTTCAAGTTTCAGATCACTGATGCTTCTTGTCCTAGGACAGCCTCATATAATTCAGAGAGATTAATCAATGGCAACTTGACTACTGGAAAAGATGTTTTTGATCATAGAAACTAACAAAGACCATTGCCTAAAGGCAGGAAAGGGCTATGATTGGAATTAGAAGATAGAACCAGTCACTTAAATGAATTTATAGTTCTTTTGAAGTTTTTAAATCAATTTACATTTTAGCTCCCAGTTGGCAGAAATAATCAATAGGGTGATTTCTGTTATAACATTCACTAAGTTATCTTTTTTCTTTTTTCACATATGCCATGTTTATGCACTTGGCATCTTTTTTTTTATCATCCTTATAATCAAAAAAGCCCAATTATCTCTGCATGGAGAATTATTCCTGATGTATATCAATTAATAGTGATAGGAACTGCATCAGTGATTTCATCAATTTAAGAAACTCCTACTGAAAAAATGCTCCCACAGTGGATGAATGGAGCTCTTTTTGACTCTGAGAGCAGCTTTCTATGTAAGAGTAATCCTTCGCTATATTGCAGTTCACTTATGGCTTCATTGTATCATGAATTAAAAATAATAATACATAATATTTTTTAATCCATGATACAATGGATTTTATATATATATATATATATACNGAATTTAGAGGCCCAGCAGAGGGGCACAGAGGTTAATTAAACAAGGCTTCTAGCCACAAGGCCTTTTACAATTAGAGAGGCAGGAGAGGCCTCTCTGAGGCTAGAGCCTCCAGAAACACCAAGGGAGAGAGAGAGAGAGAGAGTCAGCCTAACTTACCCACGTGACAATTCAAAGGGAAGCAGTCAGAGGTCCCACCAGAGTCTCAGCATTCCAACACTCCTCTATGAACCAGAAGAGGTCCTCACCAGATGCTCTCTTCCACTGAAGACCTCAGCTGACTGAGGACCTTCTCCTTTTAAAGGGGTCACTTGTACGTCATTTCCGATTCCTCCCTCTTAATTTGCATGTCCAATCACAATAGACAATTCTCATAGACCACCTAGGGGGCAGGTCAGTTGATTCTGATTCGTCCCTCACTCTAGCACACGTGGGTTATGGACCTCCCATAATTAGAGGTGTTCTTGCCTTTGGTGATTAAATCTAAAGTTGGGTAGTGTAGACTTAATCTAATTATCACAATATACATATATACCTTCACAGAGTTGGACACATAAATACATTTCAAGGGAAGGTAGAAGAGAGAATTAAAGAGAGCAGATGAAGAGAGAGATTAATCCTAAGCAAAACAAACTCTAAGGAGGTAAAAAAAAATTTATAGATATTTTTGAGGTGGTGAAGAATAGGCATCTAAAGTTATACCCATCAACTGGGGAATGGGTGAATAAGTAATGGTATGCAGTAAAATATTATCATGCTATCAGAAGTGATGAAGGGGATGGTTTCAGAGAAACTTAGGAAGTCTAATAAGAACTGAGGCAGTGTGAAGAGAATAGGACAAGGGGAACAATTTATACAATGACAACAATATGGTAGAGACAGAAATAACTTTAACATAATTAGGCACTTTGATCAGTATATAGTCATCCTTGTTATATCTCAGTTTGCTTTTCAAGTGAATCACTTGATTCTCTGTATCTCAGGTTTTTAAAAAAATATGTATGTCTAATTCTATCATGGAGTTACACTTATCACAGCACACTATTGGCTGATGGAATGAAAGGCGACCAACCGTAGCCCTGTCTTCTGTATCTTGGGTGCTTATTGGCTTAGTGACTATAGGTTAATAAGAGAATGGGAAGGGTTTATAAAGCCTTAATATATATATATATATATATATATATATATACATATATATATATACACACACACATATATTTACACACACACACACACACACACACACATATATATATAATAAAATAAATATAGCACTGCTACTTTGTGGATTTTCACATATTGCAGGGGTCTCTGGAATGTAACTCCCGGAACAGGTGAGAGATCACTGTACACCATAATGCCTCTCAGTGAACAATTTCTAAATGTGTTTAGTGTAAAGGACAAAATGGATGGGAAGATAAGATTTGATCTTTGTATTTATGGAGCTTATAGTCCACTAGCATATGAAAGTTTTCCTTGCATTTTAGCTATATGTTGTTTTTCAATTATTTTAGTCATATCTGACCCTTCCTGACCCAGGTTTGGGATTTCTTATCAAAGATACTGAAGTGATTTGCCATTTACTTTTCCAGCTCATTTTACAGATGAGGAAACTGAGGCAAACAATATTAAATGGCTTGCCAAGGGTCACATAGCTGATACATGTCTGAGGTCAGATTAAAACTGAGGAAGAAGAGTCTCCCTGAATTCAGACCTGCCACTCTATCCACTGAACCACCTAGCTGCATATATATGCATTACATATATGCTAAAAATATAAATAATTGAATAAACAGGAACTTGCATAGAATATACATGATTTACGAGCAACCTTACGTGTATAGAATAGAGGTGATTTATACTGATGGGAGGGATGATAAGAAGGGTGGTAAAATTTTGTGTCCAAACAGGGCACAACTAAATCTCTCACAAATATTCTCCAACAAATACAATAAAGTTTTATGATATAGATAAGAATGCAGAAGTTGTTTGAAAGAGGCAGATTTTGTAGTTCTCATATATTCTCAAACATCCCTTTCTGTCTTTTCCCTTATCTCCCTTTTCCTGTGTTTTTCTCTCTGCTTCTTGCTCCCTTCATCTTCCTTCACTTTTTTCATTCCCTGACATTTCCTTTTAATTTACATTATAAACAGTTAGAATAGCCAGACAATCATCACGAAATGTTAATAGGATATTCTTTCCAGCAAAGCTCAGTATTTAGTATTTAGGAAGAGAAACATAGAGAGGAAGAATCCAAGGAAGGTATCTGAAGAGCAAGCTTTATTGTTCCTGAAAAGACATTTGGTAAATTCATAAAGATAAAAATTCTTTTAATCTCAAGGATTTTCTCCTTACATTAAGCTTTCAGGGAAATTGCATGGAAAAAATAGATGCATAAATATGTTTGAGACTAGATAGCTCTAAAATTGGAGAGGGAGAGATCAAAGGCAGGTAGTGAATCTCCTTGAATAAATCATTGTAAGTATTGTCTGGAAAGGTTTATTTCAACAGTAAATTATGGCTTGTCCCATTTCAGCTGTTTTTCAAACATTTACAATGAAAAACAGTGGGATATTTTTTGATAATGTGTTTTGTTTCCTATGGTGTGTAGTTTTAATACCAATTACCTTAAAGCTTCTTTATAGACTACTATTATTTTAAAATACTCTATCACTAATGTTAATTATCAAGGAATACTTGCACAGTTCAGGGATCTGTGATTTCATATATATATTTATGTTCCTCTTGCTATAGATTGCAAACTTTCTATAATTGAATAACCAAATAAAACTTCTCTAAGCAAAACTCCATCATCTTACACCTAGCCTAGAGATGAGACCTCTTTTAGGAGATGAGTGAGATGGGATGATGCTTACCCTTCTGGAATTTACAATATAGATGGCACATAGTTTGCTATGGGAAAGAAAGATTTGGCCTGTTTTGCTTGATCAGAGAAGATAAAACCAGAAATAAAGGATGGAAGCTATGAAGAGGAAGTTTTAGACTTGATGTAAGGAAAAATGCTCTAATGATTATTATCATACTGAAGTGAAATAGATTGTTTACCTCTAATGTAGAGGGTTTCCTTCATTAGAATTTGAGGAAAGGATGGCCACTCATTGGGAGTGTTAGAGTAGAAATTTATATTTGAGAAAGGTTTGAATTGGACAGCCATTAGAGTCCCACACAACTCCAAAATTCATTTGACTCTCATTTCTTTGATGTTTTGCATTTTAAAGACCATTTTGGAATATAGTACTGATTCTGATATGAATTCATTCTGGGGACATAAAGAAAATGGAATAACAATTTAAATAAGTAGTAAAGAATGAACATGTCATTTAGCTTATATCCCAATTAAAATTCATTATTATCCCTGAGGAATGAAATTCAGAGACCATCATTCTCTATTCAACCTATTGCCTTTATTATAATGAATATTAGTGTAATTGAAATTATATTTATTCTCTTTAATTTTCTCTTATAATAATGAATTTGTGAATAGAAAGATACTTGTCTACAGTAACATGAACCTTTTCCCAAGGCTCATCAATGTTATGTTAAATATAGCCTTACCTTTCCTTTATATTTTTTCATCAAGTATGGTACTATACAGCTATCTATAATCTTGGTTACCAGGGGAGGCAGAGACTAATGGATCTCATGAAATTGAGAATTCTGAATTGCATTAGCCTAAACTAATAGTTTGTCTGTAGTCTCCAGCATCAATGCGGTGAGGCCCCAGGAATAGGGTGTCACTACACTTTCTAGTAAGGGACAAAACTACCAAACTCAGGAATTAGCGCAAAAATTTCATGCTAATCAACAATGAAGGAAAAGCTCATGAATAGTTCAATGAACTTCCAATCAAAAATAAAATAGAACAATTAAAATAATATTTTTCTTGAATATAATTTTTAAGTAGGATCAATTGTGAAATTATTTTAATCTCATTTCTCATTTCATTCAGGCCACAGATCCAGATGCTGGTATAAATGGTCAGGTACATTATAGTCTCAGAAATTTCAACAATCTTTTTTGGATCTCTTCCAATGGGACTATTTACACAAGAGTCAAGCTCAACCGGGAAGTAAGAGATTACTATGAGCTCGTTGTTGTGGCAACAGATGGAGCTGTGCATCCTCGGTATTCTACTTTAACTTTGGCCATAAGGGTCTTGGATATTGATGACAATAGCCCTGTTTTCACCAATTCTACCTACACAGTTGTTGTTGAAGAGAATCTTCCAGTGGGAACCACCTTCCTTCAAATAGAGGTATGTCAAAGGAATTTTACTTTTTCACAACTGTTATGATTAAAAATGATAAAGACTGATAGTATAAGAGAAATTAATATTTTTAATTGCCATGCTGATAGATATAAATTGACCACGCGCCTGTAAGGAATCTCTGGCACCCCTTCCATTTTCTTCCATACCTTCCCTACTACTCTCTCTCTCCCGGGAGCCCACTCAGGTAACAAACCAGCCATCTCCAGGCCACCCTCCGAATTTAAGCTTCCTTGTATGTCTGAAGTCCCCATGTCCAAAACTGGAAACTGGAAACCCATTGGATCATGGCTAATGTAGTCTCAAAGTCCCCACATGTCCACAGGAAGTTTGTAAGATACTTTTAAATGGCACCTCCCTGAATTCCAAATACACATTTCCCCCTGAGGTCCAGCAAAAAAGGGTTGGTCCTTTTCCTTTGCTGGATCTGAATGTAGTCTCAAAGTCCCTATGTGTCCACAGGAACTTTGTAACATACTTTTAAATGGCACCTCCCTGAATTCCAAACACACATTACTAAAATTCAATAAAGTTAGACTGAGGCACATTTTCTATGAGTAAGATAATTGCTTATTTATAAAGCACCAAACCTGTTAATAGAGGGGGAAATGACTAACCTCAATTTGTGCCAAAGACCCCCCCACCCAAAAAAAGAAGAAATAACTAATTTTATAAGGTGAGAACAAAGAACATTGCAGGGTAGGTGATATCAGTGGGTTAAAGAAAACATGATTGGATACTTACCTGAACAATAGGATTGCTTGGAAGTTAGAAATAAGGGGTTAACAGTGCCACTCTCCTTTCTTCCTGACCTAATGTGTTACAGTATAGCAGGGTAGACTTCTTTGGATACCAAACAAGAAATCCTTGAAGGATATCTTGGTGGTACACGGATACTACACTCAACCTATTGATATCTACCTACATCCCTGAAGGACCAAAAAAATGTCTTGAGGCAAAAAAGGAATAGTGATTATCAGGAGATGTGGATTGCTGAACTTAACTTATAATATGCTAGTTGAATTTCTATAGTAAATTCATAGTCAAAGAGACATGACTTAGGCAGTTTCAGGACAAAAACAATTAATTGCATATAGAATCAATAGAAAATAATTCAGATTCAATTTAATCTTCTCAACTTTATTAGGCCCACATGCCCCTAGATAATTTGGTTATAACTCACTTTTCCTGCTGAAATTTGTCAAAAGATCCCATATGGTTAGAAAAGAACTCTGGAGTTTGACTATATTAATCAATAAAAGATTAATTACCTACTATGTGTTATGTACTGTGGCAATCCAAGTACAAAGAATGAAATAATTCCCAATAGTAAGGAGCTTACTTACATTATAACACAGACATATATCTACATATAGATATATATCTGTGTGTATGTGTACAGATAGATATATGCATAGATATCAGAATAACTTATTTATTTTCATTTATCCCTATTTGTAACTATTATTCTCTGATATATTGAATTGGAATTTGTGGGATGAGAACATATAATTATTTTCTCCTTCCCTGCCCCTCCCTCTGATTTTGTAGCTACTTTCAGTACAAGTACCACCTCCCACAATATACATTTTCTAATCTCTCTAGTCCTCTTCTTTGCTTATATTTATTTTGAATAAATATTGTTCTGACATAACTATGTGCATGGCCATTCCAATAATATAAAATCCTCCAAGGCAGTTCTTATTTCCTTTTCGTCTTTATATCCCTAATCCATATAGAGGGCATCTAATGAAGGTATATAGAATTTAACTGAATAAATTATGGTTTAAAGGAAATTATACATATTCAAAAAAGAAAAAAAAACCTGATGGTTGCATATTTCATAGTATTTCCACTAGAATATTTTGGGGATTATTTGTAGGGAAGTTTAGTTAATTTTATTGGTAACAACACATTTCTTAGTAATATACTATTTCTTGGATACTGCGACTGTTTTGTCATTGGGGTTAATCCTTTGGGTTTCTTGGCATCTAGCATGCTGCCTGGAACATGTTAAGTAAGTGATTTATAAATGAATGAATGGATGAATGATTGTGAAGAATCTTCAAAAAGTCCGAAGCATCCATATCACTATAATAGACCTACTTGAGTTGACCCTGCATCTGCTTCATCAGTTTTAAGAACTCTTCCAATCTAAACTCTTTCTTAATTGTCTCATTACAGGCAACTGATGTTGACCTTGGTGCCATTGTTTCCTACCGGATTCGAAGCCCAGAAGTGAAACATTTATTTGCCCTGCATCCTTTCACAGGAGAATTGTCTCTTTTGGAGAGTTTGGATTATGAGTCATTTCCAGAGAATGAAGCCTACATCACTTTTCTTGTGGAGGCTTTTGATATTGGAGGAACCATGCCCCCAGGCATTGCCACTGTCATGGTGATAGTAAAGGTAAGCCAAAGATAGCATACATGCAGAAAAATGACTTGGACAGACATATCCAAGGACAAAGGTGTTTGGGAAGGTTACTGCATTTTAAAAATCATTCAGGAATGTTGATTTTCCTCCCAGTACATAACCCTGTTCTTTGTTAATTTTCCTACATCTGATGTTGCTTTATTTTAGAAGTATTCAGGCTATGATTTATTTTATTCATTTTTAAGGATAAAATCAGTATAAATAGAGCATTTTTTAAAAAAAAAAGCTACATAATTTTTAAAAGGGAAACAGCATAGTAATGAGAATATTTTTTTTAATGTTAGGAAGACCTCAGTTCATGTACCTTCTCTGTCACTTAGTAATGTCTGATTCTGAACAGAATACTTAACCTCTAACCCTAGGCAACTTTCTAAGAATATAAGTTTGCAGAATAGTTACTAATCTGCTTTTGAAGAAAGCGTTTCCTCTCCTATAAGTCCCCATGCAAATGTAATTACAGATGTGCGGAGAAGGATTTCACATAGATAGATAGAGAGAGAGACAGACAGATAGACAGATCTATAGACGCATCTATCTACCTATAGATGCATCTTTCTTTATACATGTGTATGTATAGAAATACATGTTCATTAATCTCAGTCAATTGTAACTCTTTGTTAGCATGTGTTCATATATGTGCTTGTGGATATACATACATATATACGTTTATACATACATATTTAAATAGGTGTGTGTAGAGACCTCTTCTACACTTTATTCAATGAATATTTTCAAGTGTCTATCATATGCCTGACATGTCACTCAGCTGTGGGGATACAAAGAAGAAAAAGAGACAGTCCGTGCTCTCAAGGAGCTCATAATTTAAAGGGGAATGAAGCTTGAGGGATGGCAGAGGAACCAAGGGATGTGGTGTTCCAATGAAATCAAAACTAAACAAAATTGTTGATGGAAAATTGAATGACTGGGAATTCTCTGAGCCTTCTATAAAGGAAGGCTTTGAGAAACATTAAATGTTTTGTCTTCCAATCTTCTCATCAGAAGAGACAGACAACTGAAGATGAGTGGAGGTGTTAAGTATCATACCTGAGATAATGTGCCTGGTGATGAGTTTTCAGATGATGAGCTTTATGTGGAGCCAGTGAGGGTATATTCTGAAGTATGAGCCAAGTAGAGCTTCAGATGAAAAATGGACACTTAATATTGCCTTACTTTTTTTCTCTTTAAGAAATATAAAAATTAATTTTATTAATTTCCTTTGTTTCTTCCCCATTGCATTTCTCTTCTTAGCTTCTCTAGAAAACACTTGTCAGACGCAAATAATATAGCTTATTGTATACAGACGAAACCAGTAGAAAACTAGAGACAGCAAACTTCAAATAATAGTAACATAGGAGACTCCAAGGACAATGGATGGAATTTTACCATGAAATAGTCAAGGACACGAGAGAAAGTAGAAATTGGATTGTAGTAAGACAGATTCATTCTGTAAAATACCAATTTTTTTCAAGTAGATCACTCCTTAAAAGGATAGTGAATCTTATAGGACTCCCCAATTGCAAAAGATTTGAATGCATTTCAGCTAGCAGCATGTTTCATTTGATATTGGTGCTCACCATTGGAACTCATCTGTACCCAAGACACTCAAGCTCCTCTCAACATTTCCTGGGCTTAAGTACATTACCATGACTCCCACCTTTTGGGATCTTTAACCTCTCCTCTTGGCTATGAAAAACAAAAACAAAAACAACTTCCAGCAATTCTCACTGACAAAATGAGGTTATGTATATAGAAATAGTAATTATATTCCTTCTGCCTACAACTCTATGATTCCAGACTTAGTCCTTCAAAAATGCCTCTAAGTTAATAGTCTATGCTTAGATCAAATGCTAATCAGTTGTTTAATTAAACCATAATATTTGTAAAAGATGTTTCCACAGATTGTCCTCCAATATGTAGTACCTAGTCTTAGAAACATGTCACGAAACATTGAAAGGTTTAGTGAGTTACACAGAGGTACCTGAGAAGTAAAGGCCAGGAATAGGACTTGAACCCTCTTGACTCTAATGCCTCCCCACTATTTATCAGGTATTGCTGCATTTCTTTTAAAATTTAAGTTCTCAGAGTTTATTTCTTCTGTTTTCCTACATGCTCTATTATACAGGAGCAGTTTAGCAGAGTCAAAAGATGTCTGAACTTCACCTTAGAAAGCCTGCCTTCAAATTCTAGATCAGATCCTAACTCTCTGATCACTGCTGGCAAACCACACAATATCCCTGGGACATGGTTTCCCCATCTGATATTAAAAGAGGATAATGAGGCTTGGGCCAAATAGATCTTTCAGGATTGATATTTATATATGTATTTATATATATATATATATAATCTTCAGTCAGTCAATAAACCTTTATTAAGGGCTTTTAATGTATTAAATCCTCTTCTAAATGCTGGGGAGAGAAAATAGGGTGAGTAAAGAGCTCCTGCTCTCAAGAAGCTCATGATCTAATGGAGAAGACAATGTGTAAATTACTTTGTACAAAGAATTTGTATGCCATAAACATAGAAACTAATCTCAGAGGGAAGGCATTAAGCTTCATGGAGTATTGAGAAAAGCTTATTGAAGAAAGTAAGGCTATAGTTGAAACTTGAAGAAAGCCAGGAGGCACAGATGAGGAGACTTTTCTAGAATTGGGGGACAGCAAGAAAAAAAAAAAACTCATGGAGTCTGGAGGTAACTTGTCATGTAGAAGAAACAGCAAGGAGGCCAATGTTTCATAGAGTAATGGATGCCATGAAATCAGTTGTTGGCAAAATTAATCATAAGTAACATTTACATGTACTTTAAGTTTGGCAAATCTCGTTGGACATGCTTGGTATGGTCATACTCCTTTCATCTAGAAGGAAACTGAGACTTGGAGATGTGCAGTTAGTGTTAGAAATAGGATTTGAAAAAAGAAAGTCCCTATATACTACAAAATATTTATAACAGCTCATTTTGTGGTGACCAAGGAAATAAAATAGATGCCCATTGATCATGGAATCGTTAAGCAAATTGAACTACATTAATATAATGGAATGTGACTGCTGTTAATAAACAATGACTATGAGCATAGAAAGTCTTACATGAACTGTTACATAGCAAAGTAAGCCAAGTCAAGAAACTTAGAGAGTCTACAGCAATGGAAATGGAAAAAATAACCCACAACAATCTCAAAGGATCAAAAATTCAATGTTACAAAATTATGAAGAACAAATCTATCCCCCAAACAAGGTATTTAATATTTTTTTATATTTAAAAATGATTCAGTAAAGAAGAATCAAATAACCTCTTCCAAATAGGTTTTTTCCCAAAAATTATATCAAAACAAAATTGGAAAGCTTTAAAAATAAGTATTACTTTTATGGACTTCTGATTATTAATATTAAGTAAGGCACAAAAGAAGGCGTCACGGGCACCAATGATATTCTCCTTGATGTGGAGGAGACCCAGAGTAGAGACCAAAGGGAAAAAAAATTCATGTCCTATTTCTTGTGCACTGCAAAAGCCACACAGTAGTAGACCTTCCTAATGAAATTCATAATCATTCAAAAAATGCTTGGCCCAAGTAGGCAAATAGAACAAGCCAAGTGAGCAAAGCATGCCTATTGTCTAAATACATATATAGAGCTGCATGGTCAATTTATAAAGTATATATACCTTGGACAGATGCTGAACCGATCAATGGTCTGGGAAAAGCAGTAAGAGGGAGACAGCAGGTTGACTGAATTGCTTTAAGAAATTGTGCAATACTTTTAATAACTAAGTTTTTTCCTAAACTAAAGGCTCATCTTTTTTAATGACATTTTTGGTGGCACTGCTAAGAACCCAACATATTTTTTTTCATGGAGACAGGATAAACAATAATGCTTTCAGAGTTTACTTTTTCATTATCTAATTCCATTTATTCCATTAAATTTAACATACTTTAATTAAGCAGCATACTTTAATTAATTAATTAATTAATTAACATACTTTAATATACTTGGCACCAGGGAGATGGGAGAGAATGATATATTTTTCTTGTTCACCTATTCTGGTTATGTCCAAATCTTCATGATCTCATTTGGAATTTTATTTAGCAAAATATTGTAATAGTTTGTCATTTCCTTTTCCTGTTCTTTTTTTTAAGTTGAGGCAAATATAGTTAAGTGACTTCCCCAGGACTGCCCAGCTAGTAATTTTCTGAGACCAGATTCAAACTCACAAAATGACTCTTTCTGGTTTCAGGACAAAGACCTCTATTTACTGTCAATGATTTGGTTGGGAGAATATGTAGGGAAAATAATATTATATAATTTTCCCTTGACTTAAAGAAGATCACATTTTATGAAAGAAACAACACATATTTATTATTTAGAGATCCAAAATAAAGAGGAGAACTAGGGTTCAAAGCCACAAGAAACTGGAAAGGGGAATAAGGAAAAGGTATGAGTTGGAGCTTTAGATCCATCTTTGAAGAAAGCAAATTTTCTTAAGAGACAGGTGAAGAGAGTGAATTCCACTGATGAACAGTGCTCAAAGTCTTAGAGATAGAGGATAAAGGTTCAAGCATGGTAGCAAAGAAATAAATTTTTCTATACTAGATAGCATATGGAGGTTGATTTTAACAAAGGTAAGTCAAGGCTGGACTTGGAATGACCAATAGTAGCATCTTTATTTGATCAAAGAAGGGAGTCCCATATGCTATAGAGTTAGATTCCATATCCTCTATCACTTTTCAAATTGAACAAATATACCCTTACCAGACTCCAGATAACCTTTCTGGGAATTTGGGGGAAAAGACAGCCAGCCAGAGATTGATTCCCATAGCAGCAAAGGGCCTCATTCTTATTGCATCTAGAATGATCAGATTATGAGATCTAAATCCTACCTGGGTGATTCTCCCATGCTTATCTCCTCTCAACTTCTCTGTTTTGAAGGAATATATATTTGAAATTCTATTAAATGTTGGTATCTATGGCTCCAGGTGATGTAAGTCCGCTTACATCATTCCCTTTCGGTATCTGGTATACCTTAGAGTGCATCCACCAATAATCTTCCCAGTGCAATTTTGTGTTCAGTCATTTTAGTCATGTCCAACTGTGACTCCATTTGGGATTTTCTTGGCAAACACATTAGAGTAGTTTGCCATTTCCTTCTCTAAATCATTTTACAGATGAGGAACTGAGGCAAACAGTGTTAAGTACCTTGCCCAGGGTCACACGTCTAGTAAGTGTGGGTAGCCACATTCAAATTCACAAAGGTGAGTCTTCCTGATGCCAGGACCAACACTCTAACCACTGCTTCACTTACTTGCTCATTAGAATCTAGAGGGGACATAAATAATAAAACTTTCACTGATATCAAGAAAATTAAATTATATAAGGGAAATGGTATACATGCATATAAGATATAGGATCAGTTCCTTGATTGTTGGGTTCTCTTTCCATTTTGGCACACTGCCTCTGTGAAACAGGTATTTACAACTCTTCACAAAGTAATGTAATACCAGATTTTCAAGCTGATTCAAATTTTTTTTAAACACGTGAAGGATATCATCCAAGAAAAACTATAATCTTTCCTCTTTCTTATGCATACATTTTATTTCCAACCTCCATGCCTTTGCTAGTGTCCTATATCTGATGTAAGCTCCTAAAAGCTTCCTGAACATACTCTCCCTCAACTGTAAAATGAGGGAATTTTATGAGATTCTCTCTAAGATCCTTTTCCACTTTAGAATTCCTAGCTCATAGCAGGTACTTAATAATTTTTTTATTTAATTTAAGTGAATTGAATATCATACAAGTACTCATTTCTAGATATGCCCGAAATTATTTTATTTTTTTCTCCCAGTTAGATTCATGATATCCAGTTGTCTTGTGGAGCAGAAAATAGCTAGATTTAATCGCAAACAGTCCCAATTGTTCATTGTAGGGAATGTTCTAAGGCCTAGGGTCATCTTGAGCAAATCAGTGTGTTACATCTTCAACATCATCCTGCTGACATCACCTAGGACTGCCTAGGAGGGAAAAAAATTTTTAAAGTATATCTCAGAAATTGGCCTTGGTATTGGCAAAAAATATTGCTCAGCCCAACTTGTATTTATGTCTGATATTTTTTTCTTTAGATGAAAGTCAAAGAAACAATATTTACTGAATCTGTCAATTCTCCAAGTGTGTTTTCAAAGTATAATTTATGATTTGTGGTACTTACCTGACTTGTCTAAATCCTTACTACCAATTCAGTATAATTCATACTGATCTAATTAGGTAGGATGGATTTATACTTTGAAATGAAGACTAAAACCTATCTCCTAATTTCCAAACCATTTTTCTCTACCATTATATCACATTGTTTCCCTGTCATTCTTGAAATTAATGTAGAAATGATGTTTTCCTGTTAGTCATTTAGTATGGAAATTCCAACATGACATGATTTAAAATGTTTACCATTAAATGGTAATTATTAAAAATTATGTTACTTGACCTGCATAATGGCTGTGATCATGATAAAAGACATTTGTATAACACTTACTATGTGCCTGGCCCAGTGCTAAGTAAATTAATTATTTTTTAAAATTTCATTTAGTCCTCACAATAACTCTGAGAAGAATGTTCTATTATTATCCCATTTTACAAATGAGGAAAATAAGGCAAATTGGGGTTGAGAGAGTTACCCAGGATCATATAGAGATAGTAAGTGTTGGAAAGTGGATTTCAATCCAGGTTTTCCTGACTCCAGGGCCAACACTACCCAATGCACCACCTAGCTACTTAAATAAAACTAGATACGTGAAGCTCTATGCTAAATTTGTTCAAATCAGTAAGTTGGTGGAGGAAAAGAATATTGATTTTGGTTAAATTAGCTTAAAATTAGTATTTTTCCTAAGGCTTTAAATTGCATAATAGATATTGTTTCTTTAATTTTTCAAGCAAAGGACATTTTAAAATACTTGTCATGCACCAAGAACTGTTAATTGCTTGAGTTACAAATATAATCAGAAAATAATCTCTGATCCAAGGAGCTTAAGTTCTAATGGGAGAGATGACTAGTGCATGAAACTGTACCTATAAAATATAAAGAAAGCATATGGCCCAGCTGTGTGACCCTGGGCAAGTCACTTGAACCCCATTGCCTACCCTTACCACTCTTCTTCCTTGGAGCCAATACACAGTATTGACTCCAAGATGGAAGGTAAGGGTTTAAAAATAAAATAAAATAAAATAAAATAAAATAAAATAAAATAAAATAAAATAAAGAAAGCATATGGAAAGTGACTTTAGAAGGAGAGGTGACTCAGTGGATAAAGAACCAGGCCTAGAGACAGGAGATGCTTGGGTCAAATTTGGCTTCCAACACTTCTTCCCTGTGTGGCCCTGGGCAAATCATTTTACTCCAATTACCTAATCCTTCCCACTCTTTTGCCTTGGTACAAATACTCAGTATAGATCAGTCGCTCCCAAACTTTTTTGGCTTACTGCCCCCTTTCCAGAAAAAATATTACTTAGCTCCCCCTGGAAATTAATTTAAAAAATTAATAGCAATTAATAGGAAAGATAAATGTACCTGTGGTCATCACTGCCCCTCTGGATCACTGAAACACCCACCATGGGGCAGTGGCATCCACTTTGGGAATCACTGGTATAGATTCTAAAACAGATGATAATGTTTTTAAAAAGGAAATGAAAGTTCATGTAGTTGTACAGGGATTAGGAAGAGGGACTGTGGCCAGGAAATGCTTCTTGTAGAAAGTTCTCTTTGAGTTCAGTCTTGAAAGAAGCTAGAGATGCTAAGTGGTAGAAGTGAGGAGGGAGAAC
Organism: Gracilinanus agilis; assembly: GCF_016433145.1. Taxonomy (NCBI): domain Eukaryota; kingdom Metazoa; phylum Chordata; class Mammalia; order Didelphimorphia; family Didelphidae; genus Gracilinanus; species Gracilinanus agilis. The sequence continues at coordinate 715,438,361 of NC_058131.1, forward strand.
ATTTCTAGGTATGAAGAATAGCCAGAACAGAGGCAGGACATATAAGATGGAGTGTCATGTTTGAGGAAACGGCAAGTAGACCAACAATCTAAACTGTGAAGCATATATGGAAGGGTTATGAATGAGAAGAGAACAAAAAGAAATACTTTAGCCTTAATGATTCTTTGGACTCATTCCATTTAATGGTTATTAAAAAAAAGACTCAAGAAAATGAGATAGTCTAGCTTTAATGTCTGAAATCCCTGTGTAAAGGTCAGCTGGGGAGAAGCATGCTTTTGGACATATATTATATTTATATGTTATATATTAATATGTAGAGAATATATCCATATCTTAAAACATATGAAATTAATTGAAGAAACCCATGACTAAAATGTAATTTTTTGTTGGAAAACTGGGAAATTCCATTGGTGAAATTTGATTGAAATTTTAACAGCAAGTTTCAAATTGGAATTGTGTTCCAAGAACTGGTAATGAAGTCCAGGAAGAATAGTTTAATAAATCATTATTTCTTTGCCTCTACAATGGTATTTCCAGTTATTTGGACTCGGTCTCTATAGTGACAGATCAAGGAGTACACTGTAGCTCTGAAAGTGCTCTGCAGGTTGACAGTATTTCTATGACACCTATGTGTTAGACTCTTATTGTAGATGAATCCAGAGGAGTATGGGAGCAAGAGAGCCAACATTAGTCTAGAAGACTTTGATTCAGGTTCTGCCTGTGAACCCAAACTTATCATTTAGTCTCTCAATTCTCCCAGGCAAATTTCTAGTTTTTATTTATAGAGTATTTGCCGATCTTTATTGATAAAGTGATTTTTTTGGTAGGGAGAATTCATTATATAAATGAAATCAAAGATCAGGGTAAAAAAATACCTTCTGATACAATACAATAAAGTTCAAAGCTATTCAGTGCAGTAAAACACAATGGAGCAAACACAACTCCATATGTGCAGCATAGGAGGGTGGGGTTTCTCTCCAGAGGAATGCATAATTTGTCCATTGGTGTCTGGAACATCCAGAATATTTACCAAAATAAAGATGTCAGGAATGCACACCTAATCCTGGAGAAACTGTAGATTTGCATAGCACCATGGGTTTGTGCTACACCTTCTTTACATACCTCATATTGTCTTCAGGAGAAGGCATGAGGACAAACGGCCTCTCTTTGTGAAGGTTTCAATAACGGCTCTGTATACATGAAAAAAAATTGCTCAAATTGTGTTCTGGAGATGGAATAATCAGTAAAGGAAATTCCCTGTGGAAGGTGTTCTGCATAAATAGACTTTCATATGCCAGGAGAAGATGTATCATGTGCCTATAAATCTTGAAATTAAGGAGAGGAAGAATTTATAGACAATGAGAGGAGAGCAGGCTTCCTTTTTTATAGCTCTGTTTCTGCTACTCAAAATACCACCTATTTTGATAAAAAAAATGCTAAGTCATGGTTATGAAGATACATCATCCTTTAAAGTATACTGTAAAATAATTCTCAGAGTAGGGAACTTCCCTGGGTTTGGAGTCAGAGAACCTGTCCAATCCCAGCTCTTTTATACACTGTATCATTTTGGAACACATCATCTTGCCTCCCAGAGCTCACTTATCAGTGACTAAGAAGAGTGAAGAGATAGGGGCAGCTAGGTAGCTCAGTGGATTGAGAGCCAGGCAGAGAGATGAAAAGACCTGGTTCCAATCTGGCCTCAGACACTTCTGGCTGTGTTGCCTATACAAGTCCCTTAACCCCCATTGCTAGCCCTTATCACTCTTCTGTCTAGGAACCAATACACAGTATTGATTCTAAGATGGAAGGTAAGGGTTTAAAAAAAGAGTGAAGGGTCTAAACTAGATTTTCTCAAAAGCTTCTTCTGGCTTAAAATATATTTTCTACCTTGATTAACTATAGGGTTTTAGCTGGTACAATAGAATTAACTGAGAACTGGGATGCTGGTAGTCTGGATTTTTGTTTTGGTTCAGCCAGGAAGTGATCTTGGACAATTCATATAATCTTCTCCATTCAGTTTAGGTCATTTCCAAATGTTCTCTGGGCCCTAAACCTGTGTGAGTGTATGATCCTGATAACTAGCTATTGAGTTTTACAGAAAGATGAAACTTTCTTTTCCAGAATGGTGCTTTACAAAAATAATGAATGTATATATCTAAAATACAGAAATTAGGATAGGAAATAGTTCACAGGATCATTGGGCCATAAATCTACAGCTGGAATGGATCATATAAACCAGCTAGCCCAACTCACTCATTTTAACTACTTATGAAACACAGGATCATGTAAGTGAATTTATTGGCCCCCAAATCATTTAAGGATAGTCAATGAATTTGAATGCAAGTCTGCTGACTCCAGAGCCAATATTTCCATTATATCTGTTTTCCTGCCTCCCTTTAATCCAATTTGATTTAATACATATAAATAGTCATCCAATTATTTCTAAGACATTGTGCTAGGAACTGGGGATTCAATGACAAAACAGAATGTAAAAAATAATGCCTGGCATGAAGCAAGTTCTAGAATATCCTCTCAGATAAGGAAATATATGGTAATTGGAAAGGAAGAGATGGATATGGGTAGTAGTTAAATAGGGCCTCTTGGAAAAGGTAATCATTGCACTCAGCTTAGAAGGAAGGCAAGATGGAGGATGGATATTTGGAAACTGTGTTCTATACTGAAAGACAGAGTATGTGATTTCATGAAGGTAGAAGATGGAATGTCAGTTTAGGAAATAGCCAGCAGCCTATAGTGTACTTTGTTTGACCATCAATAATGTGAAATAAGTGTAGAAGGATAGGTTGGAAACAGACTGCAAAGGGGATTAAATGCCAGACCATAATAGGAATTTCAATTCTATTCAAGAAAATTTCAACTGTAAGGACAATGTGAGAGGAGCCGCGGTATGAGTTACTAGGAATATAAAGGCGAAACCAATCAAGCAGAGAGTCCTGGTTCTCAAGAAACATTTATGTGACATATAGAGTGGTAAATGGGGAGAGGCATGATTTTCATGACCTCCACAGCCAACACAAGTCAATAATAGGAGAAGGCAGCCAACAAACATTATGGTAGCCTGGGTTGCCTTGGGAGAAGCTAAGTGGAAGAGATTCCAGGAATCAGGAAATCATGGTCACACTGTGTTCTGTCTCAGACCATATCTGAAGCATTCAGCTCGGTTTGGGGCACCCTGTTTTATAAAGACTTTAATAAGTTAGACAATTCCATTGATGAACAACCAACAAGGTGACAGGCCGTGAATCCATGCCATGTGAAAATTATTTGAAGAAAATAGAAATGAGAAGTGAAGACTCAGTTGGTACAGGATAATAAGTACATACATGATAGCTTGAGGAGGGAAAACATACTAGTAAGGAAGAGAATCAGGACAGACTTAAGTAGGAGTTTCCAAATAGACTGACTTGGTGGAAGCTAAAGATTCTGCATGGCAGAGATGAGGAAGTTGACCATTAAAAACTTGGATGTAGGGGGCAGCTGGGTAGCTCAGTGGAGTGAGAGTCAGGCCTAGAGACAGGAGGTCCTAGGTTCAAACCCGGCCTCAGCCACTTCCCAGCTGTGTGACCCTGGGCAAGTCACTTGACCCCCATTGCCCACCCTTACCAATCTTCCACCTATGAGACAATACACCGAAGTACAAGGGTTAAAAAAAAAAAACAAAAAAAAACTTGGATGTAATAGAGTAAAAATATGAAGATGGGACACATAGTGTTGGCTCATTAGAACAAGAAGGATAATTTTGCTAGAATAAAGTGTATGGAAGTGGAAATAATGTGTGCTGTGCTAGAAAGGTAGACTGGAGACTGTCAATTTAAATGTCAAACACAGGAGTTTATGTTTCTTTTTCCTTCTCTGTGAGCCCATATCCTCTGTTTACTAGCAATTTTGACAAACTGTTTTTGCATCACATAATTGATAATCTATTTATATTCAGAGAAAGACTTGTACAAAACCCACCTCCTACAGGGAGAATGTTAAGAAGATTTTACTTTGACAAAAAAAGTTAGGAAATGCATTGTCTTCTTGTCAATTTTTTGGAAAAAATTTAGGATTTAATAGCTAGTCTATGAGACCAATTATTGAAGATTGGGATGAGATTGGAGCAAATTGGAGTAATAATTAGAAGAAAAAAAGTGACTTCAATAGTTAATTAGATTCAGTTCCATTGAACAAGCATTCATTCTGTAGTACTTTTATATTCCAAGCGTTGTTCAAGGCATTGGGCATTCAAATAGTAAAAACAAATAAGTAGAAAAGGAACAGCCTGAACAAAGCGAAAGAAATAACATTAAAGTTAATCATGGGCCCTACCACAATATTTCATTTGGTTGCAGTTTGCAAAAAATATCCATGGTAGAGTGGATAGAGTGCTGGACAGACATCAGTTCAAATCCCATCTCAGGCACTTATTAACTTTTTGACCAATGGCTAGTCCTTTAACTTCACTGGGCCTCAGTTTGATCATTTGTAGAATGAGAAGTTTGGACTTGATGACCTCTTAAGGTATGGAATGATGGACTTGGGATTAGGAAGATCTGAGCTAAAATCCTTTCTCAGACATTTATTGGTCATGTGAGTGAATAAATTAATATCTCTCAGCCTTAGTTACTTCATCTGTAAAATGGGGATGATATCATTTAACTCCAAGGGTTACTATGAGGATCAAATGATATACCATATGAAAAACCCTTTGCAAATCCTAAAAAAATTATGCAGATGCTATTTATTATTATTATTATTAGAATTATTATTATTAGCATGGGATCACAGTGACTCCTAAAAGAATCTTCTAAGGCACTAAGATGTTGGGCTCTTCTAGGCTGCTACTGTAGTAGAGGTATCAGTGATGGCTCCTGGTAACAAACAGGGCATTATTTTTTTTCCCAGATAAAAGGTCAATACAACTTTTTTTTTATTTTTTTTAATTTTAAACCCTTAACTTCTGTGCATTGACTCATAGGTGGAAGAGTGGTAAGGGTAGGCAATGGGGGTCAAGTGACTTGCCCAGGGTCACACAGCTGGGAAGTGTCTGAGGCCAGATTTGAACCTAGGACCTCCTGTCTCTAGGAATACAACTTTCAATAACATTTTTTGACATTTTGCTCTCCATGTCCTCTCCCATTCCTTTCCCCTCCCCCAGACAGCAAGTAATATGATATAGATTGTACATGTGCTATCATACAATACATATTTCCATGTTCATCATGTTGTGAAAGACATACCTCGCTTACACTAAAGAAAAACTCATGGAAGATATTAAATAATGTTATGCTTCAATCTGTATTCAGACTCCATCAGTTCCCAAGTCCATCATTCCATTTATATGTCTCTAGCTATTTCCTGATGACCTATTTAAGTCCTAAATCAGTTTCTAGCTCTCAGAATCTTCTTCATTGGTTTAGCTTAAGTGCTACTTCCTTGAATGTACCTTTCCTGATTGCCCCAGTAGCATGTTCTCTTTCTTTTCTCATGTTAATATCTACTCACTCCTCTGTTTACCTGTTGTATGCATTGAGTATATTACAATCTCTTTGAAATCAGGGACATTTTTGCTTATATGAGTCATTGTATTCCCAGGGGACACATAGCATAGTGTAGCACCTCTTTTGGAGATATTTCTCCAATCTCCACTCCCATTGGTGGGCCAATTGTCCAAAGGCCAGCTGCTATTACTACCCAGGGTTCTATGAGTAACCTTGTGTTAATGGTGTAGAAACTTAGCTGTACTTAATTGCATCTATTAAGCATTTATATCAAGAATATTGTTTTAGAAGTCACCTTCACCCAGCCCACGGTGCATTCTCCCTTTGTACATACTGAGTTCCTGGTAGGAGTAAATTCAAATTTAGGAAACACTCACTACTTTCTAGTCACTGGATTTTTTTTTCTTCTTGAAATCCCCATGAATTTCCATTGCGTTCACTGCTAGTAAACTAACTTGTTACTGAAATACAGAATTCCAAGCTGGCTTACCATGCTATACACAGCCCTACCTACATTCTTTTTTCACCTTAATTCTCTTTACCTTAACCTTTAATTCTTAACCTTAATTCCCTTCAGCTAAATACAAGATAAGAACAGCCTGGTGGCACAAATAGAATTCTTCACCTAGAGCCAGGAAGAATCATGTTCCTGAGGTCAAAGTTAGTCTTAGATACTTACTAGCTATGTGACCCTTGAAAAAATCACTTACCCTGTTTGCCTCAGTTTCTTCATTTGTGAAATGAGCTGAAGAAGGAAAATGCAAACCATTCCAGTATCTTTGCCAAGAGAACCCCAAATAGGGTGATGAAGAGTTAGAGGATGAAACAATTAAACACTAACAGACAAGCTATTGACCAGGTTTGTTGATGGATTCCAAAGGCCCCATGAACCTTTCAAATGGATGAAAAATGTATTCATGCCTACTTCAATTTTTATAGATTTAATTGAAATTTGTTATGAATGAAAAGTAAAGACATATGGCTACAAGTAGGACCTATGACTTATCATTGTAAAGAAGTCCTCTTACCCTTGTCCATTACGGGGATTGTGAAAATAGTGTTGCCTAAGGCATATAGAGGTATGTGGCCAAAGGCAATCATCTAATAAAGATCTGGGTTGAGATTTGAATGGAGATCCTTCTTCTCCAAACCCAGCATTCCATCTATTTCCGTGTTGCTTCCTTATAATTATCTGAGGAGTAAAAGACAAGCCAAATACAGGATAGGAGAAAACTGGGACAAATCTAAGAGGCATGTGAGACTAAGGTAGTGGAAAGCCAAATGGGAATCAATAAAGCACTGTTGCAAGCAGTCAATTGGCTGCTCTGTGTCTACATTAAAAGAAATATCACCTTCAGGAACAGAGGATAGATCCCTTAACTATGCTTAGCATTGGTCAACCCATTATGAATGTACCATGTCAGTTTTATTTACCACAAATCTGAAAGGGTCTGGGGAAGACTGAGGAGCAGGAAGGAGGGGCCTCTGAATCACCTTTGTAGTTCTATTATTCTAAGATTCTGTATTTGAAATAACATTTATTTTCCCTGGAGAGAAGGAAGAAAGTCAAATTTAAGCAAAAATCGTAACTATCTCACCCTAAGAAGGAAGATAGGAGGAAAATATTTTTCAATGCCAAGAGGAAAAGAAAAGGAAAATATTTTTTGTTGGGAATATTCCAGCTAGAATCTATCACCATGTGAAATTACATTTGCCAGGGAGTCAATATGGACACCTAAGGATTCATAGGCCTTTGAGTGTTTCTGAGTGGCTCAATCTAAAACTAACCCTTCTGAATGCATGTCTTATAGCAGCTTTTGATGTCTTCCCATGTTTCCCTTCTCCCTCTGATTCCAAATGTTACATGGGGAAATTCATCTCACAACTCAAAAAATATTCATTGAGTTCCTACTTTGTGCTAGTCTTCCTAGTGATAAAAAACAAAAATGAAAAGTATCCCCTACCCTCAAAAGGAATACATTGTTGTGGATGGGGGAATGGGAGGAATTTTTTTCTTAGTTCAGCAGCAGAAGAAAAGCAGAGAGAAGAGAAGGAAGGAGAGAAACATTGGCTAAAAAGGGAGAAAGACCTGAGCTATTGACAATGGAGCTGGAGACAGAGCCAGAGGACAGAGCAGCACTAGAATAATGACAATGGGCCTTAAGGATAACAACAACAGCTACCATTTTTGTTTCACCTTAAGGTTTACAGAGCCTTCGACTGAAATTACATGATCTGGGCCTCAAGAGAGCTGAGGAAAGTGCTACAGATATGATGATTTTCATGTAAAAAAAATTAAAAAGCAAATTAATAAATACCTCAATGAGGGTAAATTACTTTTTTTCAGAATCACATGGCTAGTGAGTCTAATAGCATTTGTATAGATATATCTCTATCTATCTATCTATGTGTATTTTTTAAGTGCCAAGAGAAAAAGAAAAGAAAAATATATTTGTTGGGAATATTCTAACTAGAATCTATAATCCTATGAAATTACATTTGGCAGGAAGTTATGGACACCTGATGATTCATAGGTCTTTGAGTGTCAAAGAATCAAAATAGAATTTATATAGATAGGGCATTACAAACTTGATCTCATGTTATCCTCACAGCCTTGTGGGATGACATTCCATATTATCTTCCCCATTCTGAAGAGGAAGAAGAGACAGTCACAACGTCTATGTTGGCATGATCTGCAGTATTTCCCAATATACTATGCTGCTTCTTCAGAGTAAGCATAAAGAACCTATTATCTCTGTGTCCCAAAGAGTCACAGTAGGATTGTCTACATGGCCACCTTTACCTGATTAAAATCTCATGATGTCACTGCTTCATTTTGCCCATACATTTCAGTTTAGGGAGACTTTAATAATAAATAGAGGTACAATGAGGAGATGACCTCACCTAGCAACATCTAGAACACTTTATATTCAGCAAAGTGTGGAAAACCCAACCTCTTAATAGAGGGTTAAATAAGGCATATATTTCAATTTGTTTGACTTAACTTCTATGTTACAAGGGAAAGCTGTATTGGGGAATACATTCGTTGGGAAATGAAGTGGTAGCAAATATTCACTATTTTTTTTATTTGGAGGATAGAATCTGGTATCTCCAAGAAAGTTTTTCATGAAAATATACATGACCACATTTCCTTTTTTTTTTTTCAGGTAGTTTACAGCTCTTTTGTTGCCTTTCCTATCCAGAATAAGACATCTCTCAATAACTTTCTACCAGACTGTCATGCTAAATCTGCCCAATTTGTGTATAAAACTTCAACTTAGTTAATTTTAGCACATCATAGGTTATTGTTGCATTTCCTCTCTTTTAAAGGTAGAGAAAGAACTAAAGAAGCCATCAGGTTTAGACTAGACTTTCCAAAGATGAGTGAGTGGCAGTATTTATCTTAAGAGTTTATTTATGGAAAGCAAATAAAGCCTATGTCTTCTGGTTCATTTTTCTTTCCATGATCACTAACTAGGTTTGGGACAATAAGGTTTTCTTTTAGCCTTCTTGGGGCTGGACTTGTTTTGCCCCATCTTCCTCCTCTCTCACTGCAATTTACATGAGTGGACTCATGTCAGTATCCCAGTTCTTTTGACTTCTTCCTTCCCCACCCTACTCAACTGAAGCTGTATTTCATTCTGTTTACCTTTATTCCTAGGTACAGCTCTGCCAATGTAATTGAATAGTTATACAACCTCAAAAGAAGACAAGCATGATTCTCTGACTAGAGTTTTATTTCCTATTTTTAAAGATCTGTGTGATATTGGGGAAGTTACTCATCCTCACTGAATCTTAAGAACCTCAAAAATATAGTATTGGGTGAACTCTAAACTCCTATGATTTGTGGAAATTAAATAGTTAAAAACTTAAAAAATTGAGTTTGTTTTTTTAAGAAACCTCCACAGGTTTTCTACAAGAGATTTTTGCACACATCAATACATGGTACTGATAAAATATAACTGATTGTTTTTGTCAGGCATTTGGAAGTAGGCTTGGTTAGAGCCATAGTATGATCTCAGCAGATGGTGAAGAGAGAATTTTTTCAACTGCTATTTCTTTCCCCTTCTGATTGGATAGCATTACCCTCTAGTGGGACTAAGGACAAAAGAGAACAAGAAAAAGAGGTACAGGGAGAACAGCTTCTCTGCTGCTCACTGCATCCAAGAAAATTATTTACACAGAAATGTTTTCCTGGTCTCTTCTTCCAGATATTCCTAGGATACAGTCAAAAACAGGTGTGGGTTCCACTCAGGCACCATTGCTATCTAGTCACTTTCTCTTGTCTGAAAGGATGCATTCCAGAGGAAAGATGAACAACTCACTGGACATCTTAGCACCAATCAAGGATCACAACCCCATAAGGAGTTACTGCTCGGAGTGTCGTAAAAGAAAAATATGGCTACAATAACAGTGCTGAATGACTAACTCATCTTGTCAAGTACAGAAAATACAGAGGCCAAAGCCCATCCTTTAATGAGTTCCCAGTATTTATAGCCTTAGATTGGTGAATAATCTACCAATGTGGTGGAATTGTATTTTTAAGTCCATTGTGCACTCAGTTGAGAGTTGAATCCAGAGAAACTTTCCTCCTCCACAGACAGGGATGGGGGCCACTCTTCTTATATTATGATGTAGGATTTCTGTAATCTCATCATTGTGGGTTTTTCCTCCAATGATAAATATAGTTGTTTATATAATTACTGTCCATACTCTGAGACTCTCATCCCTGTTGTTTCAAAAGATTGCAACAGTTGATCCATTCTATTAGCTTAATTGATGGTCCAAAATATTTTTTCTCTTTTTATTCAGAAAATCCCATTTTCAAAAAGTGGGGACCCTGAAATACTCAGAGTTAAAATTCAGCTGTAATTAATATTATATTGAACTCCCAAGTTTCCCTTACTTTTTTTCAGAATATCAGTCTTCAGAGTTTATTAATAACCTCTGGGCTGCCTTCTTCCTGCAGAATTTCAGTTCATTCCATCCTCCTGATCCCTCCTCTTATTCCTCTCCTTCTGTTTTCCCAAAGTCCATATCAAACTGTTCCTGCCTTTCTCTCCTTGGTCTAGAAAGGACTGGTGATTTCCCCACAAAATTCCCATAATTCCTCAACACAGTTTAAACTTTCCCTCAATGAGAATCAGAACTGGAACAGAATCCTCTTTTGATGCTGGCTTTACTTTTGGAAGGATGAAATTATAATGAAGGCAAGACAAGAAGTGATTAGTTCTCCTGCTTTTGAAATAGAGAGAATTCCAGAAAGTGTCTGTGAAATTAGATCTCCACCTAATTACAACTCCAAACTTTAAGGGCAAAGTGATTACTTATTTCCCAAATCCTCCTCTATTTTATTTTCCTGTCCAGCTGAGCTACAGTATAATCTGATGATATATAATGACTTTTTCCTCTTCACGAATATTCATCAATATCCATTCCACCACAGATTCTCTTCTATGAATCTTGGATTTCTTTATATCAATATACTTTCTTTAGATACAGTGATTCTCTCCCAGTGTAATAAGGTGTAGTCATCCAGAATCACATGCAAACCATGCATGGGTTTCATCCACCAGAGTTGAGTGCCTGGTGCACATGGTAGGGACTTGATAAATGCATGTTGAATGGACTTGTGACATCAAATGTGACATCAAATTTGCTTCCTTGTGTTAGGGCCCCTTGTGCCTCTTCCTAGCTGCCCAGATTTGGGTATAGATGTTGGATCTGGGGATAAAAAACAAGAAGTGCAATCTCTGGGAATAAGGAATTCACTGGGAGGCTTGCAGGTTAGACCCCACATGGAAAATTGTGCTCACTTCTGGGCACCACCATTTAAGAAGGATTTTGGTGAGAAAGAGCAGGGGTTCTTTGCCTTTTGGGTAGGAAATCTTCTTAGTTATCACATGAAGCTATGAACCACTTCTCAGATAAGTGTTTGCAAATCCTCACATATACACACATGTAAACATATACACATACATGAATACATGTATTGTGTATTTGTGTGTATATGCCTACATGTGTGCATATGTGCACATACATACAATATATCCAGTGCTTACCTGTACCTGTGCCCATATGCAGAGATAGGTATGTGCATGTGTGAATATACACATATGTAAGTGTATGTACACAAGTGCACAGAAATATACACATACATGTATACCTGTGCATTTGTATGTATATATGTAGTGTGTACACAGACTATATGTGTGTATGTATGTATATATGTGTGTGTGTGTGTGTGTATATGCATACACACTGCCCAGATTACAAATTACCAAAATGACCACAAACATGGTAACCCAAAGAATGTCAAAGGGCCCTGAGTTCAGGACATACAATAATATTTGAAGGAAAAATAAAATTTTTTATCCTTGAAAGAAGGATATGATGACTATGTCCAAGTGTCTAAAAGAAAGAAATGGAGAAAAGTGATTAGACTTGTTAGGAGTCGTAAAGAGGCAAATTTAAACTTGAAATGTGGAAATATTTGCTCACAATTTAAATTTCCTTATAATGAAGGGGGCTGTCTTGGCAGGGAGTTCATTTCTCCCCATTGGAGGTCACATTACAAAGGTTTGATGACAATTTTAGGAGTGATAAAAAAAAATCAGAATTTATTTTTCAGGCCTGGGTTGAACAGCATGGTCATTGAAGTCCCTTTCAACATCCATGATTCTGGGATTCAGTAGAAGTAGAGAGAAGTCATGAATTCCTGTGCTCTGGGTGCCGTTACCATTACTTGCTTTGTATAATCCCAGGCTCTTAACATTTGAAGGGATTTCAATGTCCATAAAGTCTGACCCACCATAATGCCAATTAGTCACCCACACTTCATATAAAGATGTTCAGTGTCTCCAATTCAGTCAATTTCTTTCCCCTCCCCTTACTTTAATGGTTGGGAAGATCCTAGAGCAATGATGGGCAAACTACAGCCCCCCAGCCAGATGCAACTCCCAATCTGATGGATACAACGAGCAGGATACAATACAGTGAAACTTCGAAAGAGTTGCCTTAGAAACAGACTGACAGAGGAGTATTTCTTTTCCTTTGGCCCCCTCTTTAAAAAGTTTGCCCATCACTGACCTAGAGAGTTTCTTGTAGCACTGAAAGGTTAAATAATTTATTCTGGTTCACAAAGTATAAAGAAGAGCTTTAATTTGAACCCATATCTTCATGGCTTTAGACTATCTCCTACATTACATTGGCTTTGCTCAAAATAATTGTAAGGGGCAAGGGGAGGAGATTACTTTTTACAATTCCAGAGTGTTATCTAGAACTCTGGCCTTCTCATCCTTATCAAATTGTGTGGGTTCCCTCTGATTTGCTTTTTAAAAAATCTAGTGCACCCTAAGCACAAAAGAGAGATTTGTTTGGAAAAGAGTAGATAATTGCACTGACCCCTTGGTGGAAAGGAGTTTATAGCCACTTCATAAGTGTTTCCTCACTTTGTATTCTCTAGGAAATTGTTTTTATCAGAGAAAATACCAAAGGCTCTGTAGAATAATCGGAATAACACCAAGTGAGAAAAGGTGAATCCAAAGGCTTGATAAGCAATAATATTATCCTTGGGTCAAAGTAACCTTAATGTAATGATGAGCTTCCAATATTGGGCACAAGAAACAAATGCCAACAGCAAATTGCTAGAGTATGTCAGATTTTTTATTGAATAGTCTAAGACTGCTTTTTATTCCTAACTCCAAAGGGTCAGACAATAATGGAGAGTCCATGACGTTGGATAAGAGTTCAGATGTCAGTAACCTGAGTTTCTTTTTTTTTTAAACCCTTGTACTTTGGTGTATTGTCTCATAGGTGGAAGATTGGTAAGGGTGGGCAATGGGGGTCAAGTGACTTGCCCAGGGTCACACAACTGGGAAGTGGCTGAGGCCAGGTTTGAACCTAGGACCTCCTGTCTCTAGGCCTGACTCTCACTCCACTGAGCTACCCAGCTGCCCCCCGAAGTAACCTGAGTTTCAATGCCTGATTTTGACACTAAAAGTATACATCACCCAGGGCCTCATTTTCTTCATGTGCCACTTGGGGATAATAAAATCTATTCTAATTGTATGCCAATATATCCATTATTCAATAAGATTCCAGAATCATAGAATATGCAAGGGGTCTCAGAAGTAGAGTGGTCTAATGCCTAGACATGAATAGGAATCCCCTTTAGAGCAGGGCTAATGTGTATTTGGAATTCAGAGAGGTGCCATTTAAAAGTATCTTACAAACTTCCTGTGGACATGTGGGGACCTTGGAACTACATTCCCCATGATCCAATGGGTTTCTGATTTCTGACGTGATAACATCAGACAACGGGAACCAATGTATAGCACAGCTTAAATTTGGAGGGCAGGCTTGAGATGGCCTCTTTGCTACCTGAGCTGGCTTGTTGGAGAGAAACAAGATGGAAGGAGATAGGTACTGGCGGGCATTTTGAATATAGCTTTTATCAGGCACGTGGTCAAATTATATATTTTATCAACATGGCCACAGCTTTAATTAAACTATTAATTTCTCTTATAATATCAGCCATTATCATTTTTAATCGTTACACTAACAAGTAGTATCACAAGTCTCCATCAAGCATGTCTGCATATTTTCAGTCCCCCATACCAGAAATGCTCTCCCTCTTCAACTCATAATCTTTAGCTTTCTTCACTATTCAATACTTCAGCTCAAAGCTACCCTCTCCAAAAGGCTTTTCTCAAGTTCCTTAGCTACCTAAACCTTCCCTACAAATGTTACCTTTTATATGGTAGCATCTTTTTTTTTAAACCTTTACCTTCTGTCTTAGAATAAATATTATGCATTGGTTCCAACACAGAAGAAAGCGGTAAGGGCTAGACAATGGGGGTTAAGAGCCCAGGGTTAAACAGGTAGGACGTGTCTGAGGCCAGATTTGAACCTTGGACCTCCTGTCTCTAGACTTGGCTCTCAATCCATTGAACCACCTAGCTGCACCCAGGTAATATCTTTTTTATTTATTTTTTATTTTAAACCCTTAACTTCTGTGTATTGTCTCCTAGGCAGAAGAGTGGTAAGGGTGGGCAATGGGGGTCAAGTGACTTGCCCAGGGTCACACAGCTGGGAAGTATCTGAGACCAGATTTAAACGTAGGACCTCCTGTCTCTAGGCCTGACTCTCAATCCACTGAGCTACCCATCTGCCCCCCAGGAAGTATCATTTTTAATTAATATATTGTTTCCTTCATTAGAATGTAAAGCACCTTGAGGGCCAGGAATAGTTTCCTCTTTCTTTTTGAATTCCCTACACTTAGCACTTTGTCACATAAGAAGTATTTGATAAATGCTTGTTAATCAACTGACTGAATATACAATATATATATAGTATATCCAGTCATATATATAGTATACTGTACATATATATATATATAGTATATTTAGTCAGCTGATTAACAAGCATATATCTATATTGCATGTATATATGTGTGTGTGTGTGTGTGTGTGTGTGTGTGTGTGTGTGTGCGCGTTCTCTCTTCTATTCAAATGTACATTCCTTGTGGGTAGGGATAGTTTTCTCTGTTTCTTTGGTATCTTCAGTACCTAAAACATAGTAAGTGCTTATTAGGCACCTGATGATTAATAGACTGACCAATGACTATTTCTCTCTTTTTCTTTGGCTCTCATGATGACTTTTTTGACCACCGGATTAAAACAATTTCTTTTTTCAACCCAAGAGATGTGGAAGAGATTTTTGCCAGTTGTTGCTGATGTTTTTGCTTTTAATTACCTGTCTCCTAACTTAGTGCTTTTTAACAGAAGATGTTCAAAGTCCTTTAATGGCTTAGGACGTTTAAGCCATGTTCCTGGAAGCATCTTAAAAAGTTTCTGTCAAGAGCTTCTTGATGCTTTATTTTCCTGGGCGACAGACTATGTTCAGAAGCTGAATTGCCTTCTATAGCTATCTCACACATTAAAATTGTATGGGGAATCTGGCCCCATCCTCTTGGGTACCAAACTGATGTGAGAATAATGGAATTGAGTATGAGGGACTGACAATGGCAAATGGGTTCTATAATCCAAAGAGAGTGAATGGGTAGAGGACAGAGGAGCCATTGGCAATTCCTCTCTAACCTGGTTTGGACTAAAATACAAATTTTGTTTTACAGGATATGAACGATTTTCCTCCTGTGTTTTCCAAGCCCCTCTACAAAGGGATGGTCGCTCCAGATGCAGTCAAGGGCACGTTGATCACGACTGTTTTTGCTACAGATGCTGATCCTCCGGTAAGTTGAGATGACATTCTCAACTATCCCAGGAAAACCTTGAAACTGAATAAGTGTCCCTATGTCCATGGAACAGCCAAGGTGATGAGTATGGGCTTTGATCCTCCTCTCTCCATACATTTTGTATGGCGCCAGTCTTTGCCATGCATGACCTTAGTGAATCAGGTGATTATTCTAAGGAATTGTTGTCTATTGTCTATGAACTGGGAAGTTGTAGAATTTGCTCCTTAAGACCTAACACAGAAGAATTATATGTGAAAAGGAGGAAGAAATCTATTCGATTTTCCACTGACTTCAGGTTCCAACTTGTGGATTTCTAAGGCTATTATGTCTGCTTGACAGGATCACAGAGTTTCATATGGGGAGAGTATCCAAGGGATAATCAAGGCCAACTGATACCTGATTAAGAATCTTCTCTATATCATCACTGACCAGCTCATCCAGTATTTGCTTGAACAACCCCAATGGTTAGCAAGCCACTTTCTCCATAGATGCTTTTGGGTGGCACTAATTATTACATAGTTGTTTTGTTTTGTTTTACCTCATGTCTAAATTGAATTCTTTGAACTTTCCACCAATTTCTCCTAGGAATGCCTTCTGGGTCTAAAAGGAAGTCTAGGACATATTTTCTGAAATGTCTTTCAAGTTTAATACTTGAAAACACCTGCTCTGTCCCTACTAAGCCTTCTCTTCTCCAGCTTAAACAAAATAATTTATTTCAGCCCCATCTTCAAATGGCACAAATTCTCAACCTAGTTTCCTTTTTCTGGACATATTCATTTCATTAATGTCCTTCCAAAATTGTAAAATCCAGAACTAGTTGAAATTTTATAGATGTGATCTTACCAGGACATGGTACAGACTCTATTATTCTCTTAGAGCTCCCCAGCAGCACATTGCATTTTCTTAAGCATCATATCGCTCTGTTGACATATACTGAGTTAGTGGTCCACTAAAGTCTCCAAATATTTTCCTCCAAAGGAAACATTCCCCTATTTAGTACTTATAGCCCAAAATGTAATACTTGGTCTATTATACTACTGTCTGTCTTCCATTTTAATTATGCACAGAGGCATTATCACTAAAAAAGCATCACAATTTTCAGTTGTGATCTCATTAAGAGTTGTGGATTGTGTGTGAGAAGTACCCTTGGTCCTAGGATGCCCATTCTACTCAGCTGGTGTTTTTATTAAATAGACGTTTATGGGCCTCATCAGCAAGTCCTGAATTACTTATTAGAAAGCAGATATACAACTCTCACGCCAAATGCTATTGGAATTGTAGTTGTTTAGAAACTCCCTAATGAGATAAAGGAAGAGGCCTCAGACTTATAATTTCTTTTTTTTAACCCTTAACTTCTGTGTATTGGCTCCTTGGTGGAAGAGCGGTAAGGGTGGGCCATGGGGGTCAAGTGACTTGCCCAGGGTCACACAGCTGGGAAGTGTCTGAGGCCAGATTTGAACCTAGGACCTCCTGTCTCTAGGCCTGACTCTCAATCCACTGAGCTACCCAGCTGCCCCCTCTTATAATTTCTTAATGCATGGAACTTCTACATGAGAAAAGCAAGTCTCTCACTAATGCAGTCTTTAATTTCTTCACAATTCATAAACGTAGAGAATCCCCTATAGCAACGGTCGGCAACCTTTTTGGCCGTGATAGCCATAAATGCCTGCGGAAGGATGAGGATGGAGGCAGAAGGTGCTAGAATATGGGGAGGGGCTGAAGGACCCCCTGGGGTACATCCTGGGGCTCTGCATGGACTGGCCAGTTGGGAGGTGGAGCCAGATATGGCTTGAGAGCCATACATTGCCCATCCCTGCCCTATTGCATTGGCAGGTTAATTGTTTTGCCCAGGACCAAACAGTCAGTGTGCCAGTCTTCAGGCTGACTTCCTATGGACTACTAGTAGATTGAAAGCTCTTTAAGGCCGAGACTGCTTTCATCTTATTTATCCCAAGCAATGCCCACTAGTAGATGCTTAATTATGCTCTGTTAATTGCCTCTGTCAAGAGAGATAACAGTAGGTCCTGGTACCATGTTAAGATGATAGTTCCTTTCTATAGAATTTCAAAGTGATTGTAGATCTTTTCTTAATCTCAAAGCACCCAAATGATATAGTTAGAAGGAATTTAACTAAGTCCAAGAAGAATATTAGTGGCTGCCCTAAGAATAGGATGGGATATTCTGGACACCTAGATCTTCAAACCTCTTGTCATTAGATAAAAGTAAGATAGTGAAACATAATTAAAAAAATGAGGAAAGGAACAAAATCAGGAAAGTTAAAAAATATAATTTTCTATGCTGTACCTACCTGCGCATAATTTATTTATAGAAGTAGCTTAGAAACTGAATAAATAGCCTTTGGATTCTGTTGTTTCTACTGTGACAACCAAATAGAAAAGAAGACAACTCATGCTTCTGACCTGAGTAAAAATGATTTGTAATTTGGAGTGTGTTTTGACAGGGTAGTTAAAAATTCTCTGAAGTGAATTTATAACAACAAAGACAATATCATCTTTACATGCAACATGGTACAGAGGAAAGAATGCTGCATCTTGAAAAGAGAGAGAGGCTAACTTCAAATTCCATCTTTGCCTCTCACTCCCTGGAGTCAAAGGACACCTTTGATGTTTACTAACTATGTCACCTTGGGGAAATCACTTAACCTCTGTCATTTAGAACTTCTTACAGTCTGATTCATATTCTTAATTAAGAATGAATGAATCAGGTTATAAAAGGTTCTAAATGACAGAGGACCATGTATTTTCAGTCCTAGAAGTATGTGGAAGTCCTGTTATTTGTTGGATATTATTTTAGGGACAGAAAGGATGGTCAATCTGAATAAATCTTGCCTAGGATCATGCATCATGTATGGAGAAGGTTAAGGTAGGGTGTCCAATTAGAAGGTGACTGTAATAATTTAGGTAATAAGGGCCAAGGAACTGAATGAGAATAATGATTTAATATCTCCCAGGTCTAGATATTCAAGAGACAAAGAAGATGACAGAAATTATAGCCAAGATTATTTTAAAGTAGATCAGTAAAGTAGTACAAAACATTGTGATTTCCTCATCATGGCAACTTCCTGTGTGCAACCTTCCTCAATCATAAAGACAAATATAATTGAATTTGCAAATCCTAAGGATATGTCAGAGGCACAAAGGAGTGAAGTTATTTGTGCAGTCACATAACAAATGAGTTTCAGAGGCAGGATTTGATCTCGTCTTCCTGAGGCTAGGCACAGCCACTTTTCTCTAGCCTCTACCATATATGACCTCCCATCCAGGGAATAAACCAAAAATAATGCCTGAATTGTGAATATTAATTTGAATTGCATTAGTAAATTCAAGATGTGAATGTAAAATAATGCAAAATGAACTCCATGGCCTGATTCACTGAGTATGAACTGAGGCCATCCGGTCCACATTTGCCCCAAAATAAACTTAAATTTTTCTGAAAAAAAAAATGCCCCTTTAGTTTTTGCTTGAAGACTGCCAACAAGGTGGAAGCAGCTGCTTCACAGTGTATGGAACATAGAAAATAATTGAATAATTGCTTGTCAAAAAGTTGACTCTCAAGATCATTTGGTTAGAGTTTGGATATCTCTCATTCCCAGGAGACAGGATGGTTAGATTCTAGGAGTTCTGGATTACAGGTAAAGGGCCCTGTGTCATTCAGGCAATAGACAGCATTTATTAAGTATATACCAGTGATTCCCAAAGTGGGCTCTACCGCCCCCTGGTGGGTGATGCAGCAAATTAGTGAGGTGGTGATGGCCACACTTTTTTTGGATTACATTTTATTCTGAGTTCAATAGTTTCATAATTTCCACGGGGCTCTAAGTAATATTTTTTCTGGAAAGGGAGCAGTAGGCCAAAAAAGTTTGGGAACCACTGGCATATACCATGTGTCAGGCATTGCCCTAAGTACTCAGGATATAGAGTCAAAAAGGACAGGCTCTGCCCTCGAGGAGATCACAATCCAATGGGAGAGACAACAAGCAAACAAATATGTATCAAAAGAAATAAGCAGGATAAAAAACCTACTTTTATAGCTTTGTTGTTCATTAAACCCTTTAACTCACTCACTCTATGATCTAGCCAAATGGGCCTTCTTACAGCTTCTCTCACAGAACACTTCATCTCCTGACCTTTTCATTGACTTTCCCTCATGAATGAGATGCTTTCCATTTTCCCTTCTCTGACCATCTGTTCTGCCTTCTGGGGCTTCACCATAAAAAATGTCTTGAAATTATACACATATGTATGTGTGTATATTTACGTATATATATATATATATATATATAT
>NC_058131.1:715458790-715538050 GCF_016433145.1 Gracilinanus agilis
TATATATATATATATATATATTTATATAGAGAGAGAGAGAGAGAGAGAGAGAGAGAGAGAGAGAGAGAGAGTCTCCTGTAATATAAAGCTCTTTGAGAGCAGGGACAATTCAATTTGATCTGCCACAAATGAATATCACAAATAATCACTTATTTTTGATTGAACGATCCTGGATTTGGTTATAGAAGAGAGATCATTCCTGGAAAAGTGACTTGCCTAAGGTCAAAGAGCTAATGAATATAGTCTTAAAAAGCCATACTATTTAGGAAATTCAATTGATACATGATTGATGAAACAGGAAATCAAATTAAGTCAGAGTTGGAAGGGCCACCAGGGACCATCTAGTCTAACCTATACCTAATTAGAAATGCCTTTTACATAACATCAGATTAATGGTTATCCTGTCATTGTTTGGACATCCCTGTGTGTGTTGGAGAACCTTGAAAAGTGGGAAGGGTTATCCTACTTTGTCTTCTATCTCAGGGGAATTTTATGCCCCTGAGCCCTCTGCTATAAAATGAGAGTTTTATACTCAATGATATCTAAGGATCCTTTCCCCCTCTACATCTTGGGAAATCCTACGATCTCATAAATTGCCTCAAGTCCTAGAGTATTTTTTCTTATAATTGCGTAACTGAGGCAGGTTCACTTTCAACCATAATGTAGAATCTCAAAGGTTTCCAGAATTCGTGTTGTATAAAACTGGAGTGGTCTAAATGGCAGTAGAGTGATTTCTTGAGAATGATCTATCCTCCTCAGTCCCCTCAGTGAAGTTATACAGGGGCCTGTTTTTCCTTCTTGCAGTCATGACAGTGTTGACATTATCGTCCACAAAAGACATGCAGTGAATGACTGATCATCCTAGATATTGAAAAAAAGTTTAACCTTTCATTCCTGCCCACCAGAGATATTTCTCTCAAAATTTTGACAGAATAGAAATTGCAAATGTAATAATGCCCACCTGCCTCCTTTCTCTTTATAGCATAACAATGGGTTGGGAATCTGCAGTGGTTTGAGTAAATGATGATTCTTACTCTTCCCTTCTCATATGGTGAGATCATTGGCATTTAGAATCATATGAGCATAGAACTAGAGTTGGGAAAGATTTTAGTGCTCAAAAAGCAGTGACTGACTTGTAGTATCCTCTCCATCAGTCAGTTAACCTTTACTGAGCACTTACCATGTTCTAGGCAGTGCCCTAAACCCTGGGGATACAAAAGGTGAAAAATAAAAACGAAGGAAGAGCTCCCACTTCACAGATGCAAAATTGAGGCTCAGAGAGGTTCATGAATTTTCCAAAATCACACAGGTAGGAAGTGATGGATCCACAACTTGAACTCAAGTCTCTTGACTTCAAGTTCTATTCTTTTTCACTGTCTTAGCTTGGTTTAGTATCTTAAAGAAATATACAAAAACTGGGAGACGTAGAAGTCATGAGACTAGAATGGTAAAGATCAGTCAAGTTAGAAAGTATTGTTCAAGGACCAGCTTATAAGTCATGTCCCAGAGAAAAATTGTCCTGATTTGTATCGTGCTCTTTCAGTTTTCTTCAAAGATGCAGTAGAAAAAATTGGATTTGGCCTCAGAGGACTGAAATTTGCAACTCACCTCTGTCATTTATTAGCAGTGTTGCCTGGGAATATAACTTCATTCCTCTAAGTCTCCATTGAACTCTAAATCTCTAAAATAAGGGAGATTGACTTGTTAACTGCTAAGGACCCTTCTGGCTTTCCATCTCTGATCTTCTGAACACACACACACACACACACACACACACACACACCATAAACATATATGTATGTATTTGGTACACACGTATACATTTGTATGTGTCCATTATCATGAAATTATAGGTACATACATGCATACATAAATATATTACACACAAACTCAGTATATGTACACATGCATGTACTCATATGTATACATTTATGTGTTCCCTTGTGTAATTGATTATGTACACATAGAGGCTTACACATTATACACATGCACACACCATGAACATACATGTATATTTTGTGCATGCATATGTATTTTGCATGCATACGTTCTCATGAAATTATATAGACATGGATGCATACTTAAACTCAGTATATGTTGTACTCATGTATGTACTTATATGTATATATTTATGTGTGTTCCCTTGTGTAATTGATTGTGTGCACATAGAGGTTTACTCATTATACAACACATGCACACACCCTAAACATACATATATATTTTGTGCACGTATGTGTACTTTGTATGTGTGCATTCTCATGAAATTATATACACATGGATGGATATATAAACACATTACACATAAACTCAATATATGTCACATGTATACATTTATGTGTGTTCCCATGTGTAATTGATTCCATACACATAGAGGTATACACATTATGCACATGCACACACATGCACATGCACACAAGCATTCTAATCCAGTATTTCCAAGTGGAATATAAATGCTTTGAGTACAGGGAATATCTTGATTTTGTATTTTTGCCAGCACAGTGACTGACATGTAATATCAGTCAGTCAGTCAGTTAGCATTTACTGAGCACTTCCTGTATTCTAGGCACTGTGCTAAACACTGGAGAAACAAAGGGTGAGAAACAGAAACAAACAAAAAAACCCATAAACATTGGTTGCCTAGGCACAAGTCATTAAATCAACAGGCATCTCTTACGTGCCTGTTATGACTTGGATTGATGTATTGTGTGCCAGGTACATGGGGAATAATCATTTTAAAAAGCCCCACCCTCAAATGCACTGGGGTATCATGACAAAAATCTGTGGGAACAGGGAGCATCAGATCATCTGTTCTACCTTTATGTATTTCTAGGAAAATAAATGTGGGGAATGATGGCATCCACAATTTGAGGGTGTGAAAGAAGTTCGTTTGACCTCACTTAGGTCCTTTGTCAAGAAAAGTCTTCATTACCAACTTGATGTTAAAACTAAAGAGTTAGGAGTTAAGAAAGGAACCTTTGGGAAACCTTTGATATTGAAATCATGGATTCTTGGCTGATGCATTCCAGGGTCAAACAGTATATTTTAGTGAAGAAAGTGCTGAGTTTAGAGTCTGAAGGGCATCCTTTCCACTGTTCACTCGATGACGTTACCTTTGAGATCTTGGGAATTTTTTTTTCACTTTTCTTGGACTCCCCCAACTGTAAAATAATGTGACTAATCTCAATGAGGCTGGATCTGATATTAACTCATTTTGTTACCTTTGAAACACCATTTAACTTTTTGTTGTCTGTTTCCTCATCTATAAAATGAAGCAGTTGGACTAGACCACCTAGAATATTATTGAATTTGGGGATTAGTCCTTTTCAACCTGCAACACAAATCTGTGTCCCTGCAATCTGCAGGCCCCTTAGAGTAGTGGGGTCACTTTGTTTGGGTCGTTCACCCCATCAGAAAAATAAACTAGCAATGTACCTCCAAAATGCATTAACTGATTATTTCAATTTTTCCTCGATATTTTACAATACTAATAATTAAGCACATTACAAGATTGATGTAATTTAAAAATAATTAACGAAAATGAGATAAAGAAGAAGTAATATTTAAACCTGAAATGAATAGGGAACCTCTAAAGTACAATGAGAAGGGAAGTGACATGACTGAACCCACAAACGCTTTAGGAAGATGACTTTGTCAGCTGAGTGGTGGAAGCCTTGAAGAAAGGAGAAAATTTATAGAATCAAAAAATCTAACCATTGAAAGAGGTCTCAAAAGTCATCTACTCCAACCCATACACAAAATGTATCCCAATGGAAACATTGATCCCAAACCGATCATCCACATTTTGCTTGAAAGTCTTGTCTTCTGTGGGAAAGAGAGAATTAAGCGCCATCTATGTTCCAAGCAGTGTGCTAAGCATTGGAAAAACGAAAGGGTTGGGAACAATTCCTACCTTTCAGGGGATGACATTCTAATGAGGGAGATAACATGAATACAACTATGTACAACAGCAAAATATTTAAAACTTAATACAAGTTTAAATGAAAGGTGATCCCATCTGGCTCTGTCAGGGACATCTTACAAAAGATGGTATTTGAACTTCACACTGATTCCAAGAGGCAAAAGTGTCTATTATGTGCCAGACATTAAGCCAAGCCCTTTATAAATATCACCTCAATTGTTCTTCATAACCACCCTTTTAGAAATGTGCTATTACTGTTCTCATTTTCCAATTGAAGAAACTGAGGCTAAAAGAGATTAAATGACTTTCCAAGCCTCAAAGAAGTAGAGAACATTGGAGGGAGGACTTGAGATCAGTTCTTCCTGATGCTAATCCCAAAGCTCTAGCCCCTCTAACCACTAGCTGCCACTAATTCCAGGCATGTGGTACAGCTGGTAAGAGAACACATAAACAGAAGATAAAATATCACAGGCAAATGAATGCTAGGGTATACAGAGAGGAGTCAAGCATAAGAAGAATGAATCCTAGTAAAGGGCCAAGTTCTGAAGACTTTAAAAACCAAACAGAGGATTTTATATTCATTCCTGAAAGTCACATGGCC
Source organism: Gracilinanus agilis (assembly GCF_016433145.1). NCBI lineage: Eukaryota > Metazoa > Chordata > Mammalia > Didelphimorphia > Didelphidae > Gracilinanus > Gracilinanus agilis. The sequence continues at coordinate 715,463,311 of NC_058131.1, forward strand.
ATACCTGTTAGGCCAAAGGAGAGTTGATATGGGCATGAACAAAGGTGATTTCTGAGAGAGAAAAAGGAGATAAATCAGGTCATGATAACATTTGGCTACTGACAGGTATGTGGGCTGGGAAAGAAAGAGAAATCTAGGAAATCTCTAAGATTGTGAACCTGAGTGACTAGAAGTATGATGGAGCCCTCCATAGAAATAGAGAAGTTTGGAACGGGGTAAGATTTGGGGGAAAATATAATGTATTGAATCCTGTGATATGGTCAAACACCCCAAATGTCTATGCATTCTATGAAATTCTGCCCAACCCAATATGGAAATGGAGAAGTGAGTCACTCTTACTCCCCACCTTTTATCAGAGTGCACACTCCCAGGGACACCTGCTGCGATAATGAGGTGGTGATGGGGACTGAAGGGGAGTTTATTGGGTTAGAGGCTTAGAATTTTCACATCAGCCCTTGGGCAATGTTATAAGGAAGGAGAAGATTTGAGAATATGAACAGGATCTGCAGAAAAGATACAGAGGCAGGGAAAGGTTTTAGAATGTGCAGGAGGAGGGGAGACAGTTACTGGGTTTAGGCCTTGGTCTTTCTCTGGGTTTTTTACCTGAAGAGGCTGGCTGTTTCCTGTAGCTATGTTTCTACCTTGATTTCCGATCTACCTGCTTCCCTGTTGGCTGGTTGATACATCTACTGAGCTTTCTGAACCATCTGTGAGTCATCTGTCTGTGAGAACTAGGTCTGGGGTCCTTTTGGATCCAGAACCTCTTCCTGGGCCCTATTCTGCTTAACTGCCCAAACTTAATACCTCTGTTACCATCAAGGGAGTTAGGGTAGTTTATTTATATTAGGGACTAGGTCTTGAGGCAGATAGGTAAGGACCAGTGTAGCTCACTCTCTGTGAAGGATTCCCACAAGGGAACAACTCTAGATGTGTGATGAGCTGGGGGGTTAGGTAGTGAATATTAGATAAGGTTATCCAAATTCCCTTTCCCACCTTCCCTTGTTTTAATAAACCAAACCATCCCTGTGTTTTTTTACTTCTACCTGGACTGAGTCTGTCAGCCTGTCACCTACATTCTGTTGGCCTTCCCAAAACAGTGTTATCTTCTGCTACTGGCACTAAGTAACCATCTAGTCTAGTGATTCCCAAAGTGGGCGCCACTGCCCCCTGGTGGGTGCTGCAGTGATCCAGTGGAGTGGTGATGGCCACAGGTGTATTTAGGGGCAGTGAATAACTGTAAGGGGGTGGTGATAGTATGTGACAGGGGACGCTAAGTAATATTTTTTCTGGAAAGGGGACGGTAGGCCAAAAAAGCTTGGAAACCACTGCTCTAGACCCATCCCCTGAACCCAACAATATCCCAATCATACCATTGTGATATTTCAGCAATCAATGCTGTGGGTGCCCAAATAGCAGCAGTTAGGGACTGACTACTCTGAGGGGCCAATGGCTGGCTGAGAAAAGGGGAGGTTGAGAAATTACAAAATAAAGAGGAGTAGAATAAATAGAAGGAGTGCTGTGAGATGAGGGTACAAGTAGTTAAATCAGAGACAAGCCCCATTACTGACTATCATAAAGTGACAACAAACTCCATTACCAGGCATTGGCCCCTCCATGTAGACCAGTGTCTTACTGGACAGTCATCCTCCTATCTTCCAATACCCACTCAAATGCCAATGACAAGGCAGAGTTAGCTTGAGGTTCACACACTATTCAGGCCTGTATCCATATGAAAAAAGTATTCTTCTCAAAGACAATATAAACCAGACAGAGATAAAGTAAAAACAAATAAATAAATAAATGAAAGTCTTGCTCCTTTATGCTCTTTCCATAAAAGAATGCATTTCAGGGGATGATGAAAATAGAAAAAAAAAAATAAACAACCTCTTACAGGAGAACCACTTTGATTCATAAAACACTGACATTATAGAAAGGAGCCCATCTGTTAGGACAACAGTTTAATTTCTTTCAGAGTTTTTGTTGGTTGGTTTGGTTTATTATTGTGTTATCATTACTTAAATAACAGAAAATTCTGAGAGTAAAACTGTCTCTGCGTGTGCCTCGATGACTATGAAACAGAAACGTTTTTCTATTTGTTTGTTTGCTTGCTTGACAAATCGCTGTGAAGCAAAAGACTAACTCATTTTCCAATCCCTTCTCTCTGAAAAATGTCAAATCTTCAGGGGCGGAAACATGGTTAGACATGATGGTGTTAATGAGATCTTTTCTGTGAGAGGGATTTCCCTCTTATTCTTCACCAGAGGTGGAAATACAGACCTCTGGGCCTCTCTATAGAGCTTCCTCAATGGAATCATATCCTCCCATCTTGCTCTATAACTCATGAAGTGACTTGTGCTCTCTTGCTTGAGAGTTCTCTTGTACAATGCGGCACCTCCATCTGCTGGAGCCATGTGATATCACTTCTAAAGATTTGGGAACATGACTAGTGCCTATTTCCAATTGCTGGCAAGAAAAAAAAAGGAGCTGATGATCCTGTGCATGGGAACAGTTGGCTAAAGAGAGGGAGGGCGAGTGGCCTTTGTGAAACAGATTCCTGCTCCAAACCCGATAGGCAGGTCCTGATGCTTCTTACACTGGACGTCCTCTAGAATTCCTTCTAACTCACATTTTGGACCAAATCTCCATCCTAAATTGCATTAAAGTCAATTAAAAATGTTCATGAAGTTAATGTTGGAAAGTATTTAAGTATCCTGATGTTCTTACCAGACTAGATTCTAAAGGATACGAATAAGGCTTTCAAGGCTGGTTCATGGAAAGACGGATTAAACAGAAAGCCAACGATGTAACATGAAGAGATTCGATGGAAGGCGTCAGTAGTGTGAGATTAAATCTATAACAAGTTAGCATTCAGATAACGGACTGTTATAACAGTAATAATTCCCCCAGTTGGTGGTGGGGAAGGAGAGAGGAGGGTCAAATTCCTTTTTATTATCCCTTTTCGAACTGACTAGCCTACTCTTCAGTGTCAGCATTATGGATATTGCTGGACATCTTTTTACTGAGCAACTTAACTTAGTGGAATGATTAGAGCACTGGAATTTTAATTGGAGCATCTAGGGTTGAATCCTGGCTTCACTACACACTATCTATGAGACCTTGGCCAGATCATTTCCTCCTTTGGGGTTCAGTTTAAAGTACCTTAATTTAAGTCTAGAAGGGAACATGGAAGTCATATACAACACCTCCTTGATTTTATAAGTGGGAAAATGAGACTCAGAGATATTAAATGACTTGCCCAGGATGTCAGAGGTCAAGCTCAAATCCAAATCTTGCTAACTTTTAGACTAGTCTCTGGTCCCTCCATCATATCTACACAGTTTAAAAAAAAAGATCTGGTTGAATAATATATAACTATATCATTTTATATATGTACAATTATATAGCATTTACATATGTGAATATATATAATTTTAACACATAGCATTTATAATCTATAAACCCTAATTATGCCATTATTTTTTTAAACCCTTAACTTCTGTGTATTGGCTCCTAGGTGGAAGAGTGGTAAGGGTAGGCAATGGGGGTCAAGTGACTTACCCAGGGTCACCCAGCCGGGAAGTGTCTGAGGCCAAATTTGAACCTAGGACCTCCCGTCTCTAGGCCTGACTCTCAATCCACTGAGCTACCCAGCTGCCCCCTAACTATGCCATTATACATTAATTGACATGGCCCCAGCCAATAAATCCATCCTTCCTTCCATTTTTTCCTTCAGAAATTGCATTTATAGGGGGCAGCTGGGGTAGCTCAGTGGATTGAGAACCAGGCCTAGAAATGGGAGGTCCTAGGTTCAAATCCGGGCTCAGACACTTCCCGGCTGTGTGGCCCTGGGCAAGTCACTTGACGCCCCCTTGCCTACCCTTACCACTCTTCTGCCCTGGAGCCATACACAGTATTGACCCCAAAGTGGAAAGTAAGGGTTTAAAAAAAAAAAGAAAAAAAAATTGCATTTACAAAGGTATGAGTAATTAATTGGAAGCACACCAGGCTTTTCTTTCCCACTGACTGATGATGAGCATTTGAAAGCTCCATTGACCTATCATTGTTCTGATCAGCTCCCTGTGAGCTGATTGATAAAGTGCTCGCGCAGGTGACTTACTCACCCACCTCAGTCACTGAAGGACACTTGTGTTTGTCTCTAGAGGCGGGGAAGCAGGAACGTGGCGGGCTTTTTCTTCCTTCCTTCCTGCATGTACCTCATGTTTTATTAAAGTGACAGTAGAACGCAGGTCTGTAGTGGCATTGTTTCGAAATGGTTAAGCCTCCAAATAGTCATTTACTAACAATCTATTAGCAGGGGGTGCTATTTGAACAGGAAGAGCCCAAATCAATTTCAGACACAATTTACCTGCTTCTATTACAAGGAGGAGGCAAGTAGCCACTCCTGGGCTAAGCCATCTGGGGTGGAGCCTGATTTGTGTACCGTTAAAGGACTTCTTCTTTCTAGCATTTCATACAGTATCTCACGGATCGATCTAAGCGATCACTGTTCCCCTATTCCCGCCTTGTTGTGATTTTATGTGTAGCAGATTAGAGTGTTCTCAGTCGTGGAAAATTGGGGGTGGCAACTGTGGTTTTAAGAAGCAGCCTGCTACTTACCCAGGGTGCTGAGAGAATGGCTGGCAGAGAGAAAATATGGCCTACTGGCTGCTCTCCTCCCAGCCCTCTGTTAGCGGTGCTCAATGATTTTTGCTGCTGTGTCTATCAGCCAGTGAGAATGAAGATGAGCTAGGCCTGCCTTGACTCCCATTGGTCTCCCGCCAGTGCTTAATTATTGAGAAATGTCCCAATGGAATAGGTAAAGGATTATAATGAGATTAGATAATATAAGTGGGCTCAAAAAGGAAAAGTTTTCCCAAGAAACCATGGACCCAAAGAGTTACTAAGCAGGATGATCATCTGAGGATTTCTTAGAAATGAATTCATGTCCATTGCTTATCATTTATAGATTGAGCTTGAGAACAATAATATTGATGGAGTTAATGTTGCCTATTGTGAACGCCCTATTCTCTCTAGGAAAAAGTACAAACTCTTCTGCTCAACATGTAATGCCCTTTATTACAGTATGGCTCCAGACTACCTTTATAGACTCGCTTCACATGATATCCCTTCATTTACTCTGTATTCCTATCAAAACTGAGTTGCTATTCCTTAAATTCTTTCCTTTGTATATGCTGTCTTCCATTTCGAGAATGCGTTCCCTTAATGCAGTGGTTCCCCAAATTTTTTGGCCTCCCACCCCCTTTCCAGAAAAAATATTACTTAGCCCCCTGAAAATTATTTTTTGTAAATTTTAATAGTAATTAATAGGAAAGATAAATGTACCTGTGGCCATCACCTCCTCCCTGGACTGCTGTAGCACCCACCAGGGGGCGGTGGCATCCACTTTGGGAATCACTGCCTTAATGCTTCCAACAAAAACACAGCCAACCACTTCATAGAATCTTTCCATCCTACAAGAATCAACTCAGTTGCCATCTTTTTTTTTTTTTTTTTGCAGAATCCTTTCCTCTTTCCTCTATTATTATGTACACTTTTCCTCTTCAAATAAGCTTGTCTTTATCAGTGTAAATGTAGAGTGTACAGAAACCCTAAGGTATCCATATCACTCTGCCACTGAGGAGTCAGGTCACCAGAGCTTGCCTAGCTCTATCTCCCCATCTGGATGAAAATAATCAGGCAGCACAAAATGCAGCAAACTTGAAGTTCTTCCTCCATAGTGTTTTCCATAGAAACATTAAAACAATGCTAGATGCTTTGGCAAGAGGTGACAGTAGAGTTGAAGCTTTCAAGCATTTGCTCAATGCCTACATTATGGAGCATCTAACCAGAAGATTGTGCTCACCTAAGGATTTTATAGAAACATAAGATTTATCCAGTCTAATGTTTTCCTTTTATTCTATTAACCACCAATTGTATGCATGCCACTGTGCTGGAAAGAAAGGAGTTGGGGGGATATTGATAAAACGTTTAAATAATAAAAAGTACCTACTCTTTGTGGAGTCTAGTATATGAATAGACCTAAAACACCAGTTCCATTTTAACATGTTTCAGTTTCATGAGTAACAAAGTAAAATAAGTGGAATCAAGAAAATAAGATGCACAAAAATCTTAATAGCTAGCATTTATTAGTTTAATAAATAAATGCTTTAAAAGGATCACTAGTAGTTGTAAAGAGTTTTTTTTTTTAAACCCTTACCTTCCGTCTTGGAGTCAGTACTGTATATTGGTGCCAAGGCAGAAGAGTAGTCAGGGCTAGGCAATGGGGGTTAAGTGACTTGCCCAGGGTCAAACAGCTGGGAAGTGTCTGAGGTCATATTTGAACCCAGGACCTCCCAACTCTGGGCCTGACTCTCAACCACTGAGCAACCCAGATGCCCCCTTCATTCACTTTTTAGAAATGAGGAATCTCAGGCACAGGTCAGGTAACTTGGCCAGAGCGACATAGCTGGTAATTGCCAATCTGATACAGGATCAAAATCACATCTTCCTGACTCCAAGTCAACATTCTTTAATTCTACCACCCAGTTGCCTCTAAATTATAAACTCATTGAGGGCAGGGACTACTTTTCATTAAAAACAAAATCTATAGATGACCCATAGCATGATGCCTAGCTTGTAGTTGGATCTTAAAGGTTTGTTGACTTGAATTGAGATTATAAAAAGGTAAAGAAAAAATAAGGAAAATAGAATGATATGTGACTTTACAATGGTTCAACTTGGCCCTTGAGAAGCATATAAACAAAACATACCTTCTTTGCTTCATTTTAGAGATGGGGGAATAAGGATGTGGAATATTACAGATCATCTCAGACTCATATTATGTGCTGGTTAGTTTTGCTGAATTCTTTCTTTTTTCTTTTACAATCTTTGTTACTCTGATGAAATGAGAGATCAGAGGATGCTTCTATTACCTCTCACCCTACACTTTGGCTCTCCCCAGAAAAATTTCAAAGGAAGAGTCATTAGGTGGGAAGCAAGGCAGAAAGAATTTATTTCTGAATGAGTGTGATCTAAAAAGAAAAAGGAATCAGCAACTTTTTTTTTGGCTTTGAGTAAAATAGAACCAAATGTACCAGATTTGAAAATCAAAATGATAAAGCTTAAGAGATAAGGTTGTTACTAACTGATACTAAGAAAAGGCTTCATGGAGGAGCAGATATTAGAGTTGGACTTTAAAGAATAGGTTGGCAATCAATAGTAATGGTAAAGAAACTGATCATTCTTAGTATCCCTAATGGAAAAAATTGCCCATGACTTGAGCTGTGGCTCCATCTTAGAATCAGTACCAAGGCAGAAAAGAGGTAAAGGCTAGGCAATGGCAGTTAAATGACTTCCCATAACTAGGAAGTATATGAGGCCAGATTTGAACTCTGGACCTTCCATCCTTAACCTGGATTTCAATCCACTGAGATACCTAGCTACCTCCCAACCTGTTAATTTCAACCCTAAATTTATTTAGTTATAAACTAATCTTAAGCTAGGAAGACCTGAGTTCAAATTCCACTGCTGAAACATAGTGTTTTTGTGATCTGGTTAGTTACTGAACCTCATAAAGTTTTAGGCATTTCTCTAAGAATGGAAAATGCAGAGCAAAGATTGACCCACATGAATAGAGTGAAATTCCTCATCTGAAAGTTTCCTAGATATAACGAATCAGAATCCCACTCCCTCTCTGTATCCCTGTGTATTCAAAGGAAATGAGGATACTTTCCTTTCAAAACTTTTTCATTCCATTTCAAAATACTAGTTGCACTTTAAGATCTAGCTGTTAGATCAGTCCATATGTGAACAAATAATTAAGATTTTGCAAGAGAACTCAGACCTATTTATAATAATTTCCCAGGTTAACAGATCTTTTAGAATTTCTGTCAATTATGTAGTTGGAGAATAAATCATGTGTGTTCTTTTCAAAGACAGGAAAAAAAATAAGTTGGGGAATGGCATCTGGGAGATAAGTCTCTCAACAGCTTTGTGTACTTAAAAACAAATTACTTAATGTGGGTATGGTTAATGATAATAACAGGCTTTAGTGTTCCCAGATACAAGGCAATTGCCATTATTATGAGAACAATTATGTAGATTTGAGGAAGTTGTTTCTAGATAATTATGTATTTTTTAAAAGTGACTAAATCAGGATACCTGCTGATATTGAGGACACAATCACTTTGGGATATTACTGGCTTATTGAAATTCCCTGTGTTTGCAAGCTAGGTGTAGCTCTAGTCTGGCTATATAATGACATCCCATTAATTATATTCTTTGTTATTACATTGAAAGACTGGCATTATATCCAGTAATCAGATAAAAATCCAAGACTTAAAGAGAAAGGAGATGGCAACATCCAACTTTGAAAAGGATGCCCATGGACATTTGGTCTAGTCTGACCAGCTCCCGAAATAAAAATACCTTTCTTAAAATACATTCCACAGTGGTCTACTCTGCTTAAAATCCTCAGAGAAGAAGGCACCTACTATCATCCAATGCATCCCATTCCACTTCAGGATAGCCCTAATTTTGAATAAATTATAACTTCCCTCAAGCCTGAATTTGTCTCTGAACTTTCTACTTATTGATTTTGGTTCTGCCTTCTGAGACCAAGAACAAAGCAAATTCTTCTTCTGTAAGATAGCTTTTCAACTACGTTAAGATAGCTATTGTGTGCACAACAGCATTTTCTTCTCTAGACCCCCAAACACAAACTGATTGGAAGAATATTTAATCAAAAATTTCTCAAATTAAAATCAACAGTTTATCCTCATTGTTGTTGATTTCTGCTGAAATAAAATGTATATAATTATCTTATCAGTGTAGGTATTCTGTTCACTAATACAAATTATGATCCTGCCAGAACTTCTCATCCTATGGGATATTTATGTTTATTTTCCTCAATAAATAAATGTCTTTAACAGAAGTGCTAGATATACCATCTTGGAGACCTAACTCAGATGATTTTATCAGTTAGTGGATACCTCCATTATCTCCATTATCTACATGATATCTACTTCCTTTTCTGTTAGATCACTTCACAGATAATATTATTTATGGCTGCCTCTGAGACAAAGTACAACGAGTAACATGCCACAAACCACTGGAGATTTTTCCATTGCTATTGGATCAGATTCTATCTTTGATCTATATTCCTGGCAATTATGATTTAGTTACATCATTTAAGTGCATCCATGGTGAAAAGATAGTGGCTAGCACTAGGGAAAAGACTGGAATTACTTAAAATGATTTAACAATCTAAATCTAGCTCAATAAAACAAAATGAAGTTTTTTCCCACAAATCTATTTTTCTTCCATCTTGTTGTCCCAACATAGTCTCAAAATTTTCAAATCCTTGTTTTCCCCTCCATTTCTTTCTTTCTCGCACCTGGCACATATACTCAATTTCAAAATACTGTCTATTCTGCCAAAACAATATCTCCTCTGTAGTGCCCAGAGAATTATCCCCATAAATGAGTCTGAACCAACAATGTAAAATGCAAAAGGACTTTATTATCTTAGTTTAAACCAAGGGTCTCACATCGAAAGGCTGATGTGTGACCATGAACTGTGCCTGAGCTGGGTTTTTATAGAGTGATAGGCAGCAGGGGGCAGGATAGGGGGATGTCTTTAGGCAACAAGGGGCAGAATAGGGGGATGTCTTTAGGTTGGGAAATCCTACAGATAAGGGGAATGTCTTCAGGGATGAGTTCCTGCAGATAAGGGGAAGGTCTGCAAGGTAGATATGGTTAGGCTCTGGAGACCAAAGTTCTGCAAGTTTGGGATTCCTGTGGAAAAGCCTTTTTCACCATAATGTCATACAGGGGTCAGGATTTTTAATTCTGACTCTCTCAAGGTTCCACTCCTCAATGCTTTACTCTTTCACATTCACTTGGGCACTCATTATATCTTCTCCTCCTCCTCTTCATATAATTATAATAATTCCCATTATCAATATTATTCCCTCAAATGCACAAAATAGTTTATGCCCAATAGCATAGTCTTAAATGTTTTGCATTCAAATCACATTTTAGTCAATTTTTTTTCTTCTTCTTTAAATGATTAAGACAGCTAATAGATGGGAATATTGAAAAATGAGTTTCATCTTTTCTCCCTTCCTCACTGACTCTAGTCAGTAAATACGTATTTATTAAACACTTTGTGCCAGATATTGTACAAGCACTGAGGAAGTAAATTCAAGTGGAAAGAGAGAGAATTTCTGCTCTCAAATAGCTTTTTAATGAGGGATAAAGCATCATACAAAAGATATTTGGAACTTGGAGAGAAACAAGGCATGGTAAAGAAGTTTGGAGAGTTATGAGCAGAGCCAGGAGGGGAATTAAGTCAGCCTGATCTCTTCTTCAAAATTAAGGTCCAAGAAGAACTGACAAATGGGCAATGGAAGCTAAATGCAAGGAATATTTCAGGATGACAAGTAATTCAACTTATACCTAGGCTACAGTGCAGGTCAATGGGAAGACAGTGGTAACTGACAATAATACAGAAGTTAGGAAGAGGGAAAGGTTTGGGAAGGAAGAAAGTGATAGTTCAGTTTTCTTCATGTTGAGCTGAAGTTATTTCTGAGACATTCAAAATTAATTGAATGTATAGAAGCTGATGATATCACTGAGTGAAATAGAGAAAAAGAGGTTTTAGGACAGAGATGTAGGGAATATTTATAGTTAACAGACATGATCTGGATCAAGTTCCACTAAAGGAGACTGAAAAGAGAAACAGACATTTAAAAAAGAGTCCTATCTTTTCCCTTCCATGCCATCTTTCTCACTATTCTCAACTGCATTCACCTAATTTCCTATGCTAATCAAATCACGCAATTGTTTAAGAACCTTTGATGCCTCCTCATTGCTTAAGTTGAATCCAAATCTATTCCCCGAGCAGACTAAACCCTTCAAAAATCATACTCCAACTGAAATGTCCAGCCATTTCTCCATTGTCTTTCCTTCATTTACTGAATGCTGCAACCCAATGAGTCTAACAAAATTTAGTCTTGCTAGTAAAGAAAAAAGTAATAATTTAGAGCTGTCACACAGAATAATGAATGGCCTTGTGCCTTCTTCCAGATCTTTAAGAAGAAGCTAGGTGAGTAGTTGTCAAGAATAATCTATTGGAAATTTATTTCCAGTATGGATTGGACTAGATAGAAACAGTGATCCTTTCTACCTCTCAAATTCTTCTTTCCTCACTGTCTCATGAATTAATAAGTCATTAAGCCGTAAGTGCCTATTGTGTTTCAAACACTGTGGTAAGTACTAAGTACAAAGTGAAATAAGGATACTTCCTAGATATATGAGAGATGACAAAACCCACTTAGGAACCTCCCCAGGGCCAGTAAAGCACAAAACCCTTAGGTATAGAAAACAAGTTCATTTGATGGTTGGAGTAAAGGAAACTTGTAGGCAAGGTCCCAACACTATTAAAATCTAGGCTCCACCCATCCGCTATCTACCTCATAAGAGGATGACCTTCTTGTCTTCTCTGGGCCATGCTTACAGCTCCCTGCTCTTATCTGAGACCTGCAAAGCTATCTGACTATACCTATCTTAAGTTATATGGATTTATAAAAAGGAAACAGAGGAAGGAAGGACTCACATGTATATTTGAGTCCTTACCCAAAGCCTGGGGCTGACCACTAGATAACCCAAAGTCCCAGTTGACAACCCTTGGATTACCTTGGCCAAATGGACTTCTGGCAGGTGGATCACAGGCAGATGGTCTCTGTACCTCAGGGAAAAGACAGTCCACTCCAAAGCAAACCCTCAACCAAGGAAATCACTAATCTCTCCATGAGATTAGGACTCCCAAGGGAAATCTGCAAGAGCAAAACCTCCTTCCAACTCAGCCCAAACAGGAGAGAGAATGACTGTCAGTTAATGCCAGTAAACTCCTACAATCCTTCACTCCTCAGAATTCTCTCCCAGGGCTTTTATCCAAATTCTCCTCTTTTCCTCTTTAAGTTAATCCATGAAATTTACTCTACCCCTTACCTGCATTCCTACAAAAGGAAATAACAGAGAGGAGCTAGTAAAGGTTTCATGTAGAATATGAGATTTTACTTGAATCTTGAAGGAAAGTAGAAGGGGGATAAGGAGGAAAACTATTCCAAACAAAAGAAAGAGCAAGAAAAAATTTCCAGAGCTGAGAGATTGTTTCTTGTTCTTAGAACACTGACAAATATCACTGGATTCAAGAATACTTTGCAGGGAATTATGTGTAAAAAGAATACAAAGGCCTGAGGGAGATAGACAAAGGATTTTAAATTTGATCCTGGAAGAAACAGGGAACTATTGGAGGTTTTCCAGTAGAAGGGTGACAGGGTCCATCCTATGCTTTAGGAAAACCACTATATTGGCTGAATAGAGGACAGGCTAAAATGGGAAAAGTGGACATACTACCAGGCTATTGTAGTGCATAGCTCTGTGAAGGAAGTTCTCTGATTCAAAACCATGATTGTATCCCAGTGATTACAGTGATTCCCTCTTCTTAGAAAATGGTCCTCCTCTGACCTGCACACTTAAGAAACTTCATATTTCTCATGTCCTTGCCACTTTCCCCTATTTCTGCCTCTGCTTTTTATCCCCTAAAGGATTGGAAGGTTTTGTTGGAGCTTGTGTCTTAGGATTCCTTGTTTCTTTGCCAGTATTTAGCAGAGTATCTCACACAGATGAACAGCAATATTATTTCACTGATACAAGGGAGTTTCAGTATCACATTATCAGTAGTCATAGCAGCATCCCAGGACACATACATATAATATAGACATGAGCTTTTGGACCCCAAGTTAACATCTCTTTCTCTAAAGCCACACTAAAGGAAAAAAAAAAACTATAGATGAGCCCAGGAAATGAACAAAACAAATGATAAAATAAAAATATGCTCACAAAGAAATCAAAAAGACATTCTCACAAGAATCTGCAAAGGATAATTGGGACACTCCAATATTCAAATTCTTCTGCTTCATTGATAGTTGAGTATTTTGAAGGATGGAGAGTCTACCATGACTATTTCTTTTCTGTTGCCAGCTCCTAATTACTTTTGCTACTGTGGTAAAACTCCCATGAATCACATAAAAATTATCAATAAAGTCACATGAAAATCACATAAAATTCACCAATAACATATCAAGGACTTTATTGTATTAATTTCATAATTCCTCCATCATCACAGGTTTGGTGAAAAAGTACAACAGGACACACATTAACAATGTAACATTAAATTTTTACTTTCTATTTAAATTCATATTTTAATCGTGATCTCATTTTATGATGTGATAGAAAGGCCTCATGTTGGTACCAAGGGAATTATATTATGGCTTAATATTGCTACTAATTTTTCCAGTCACCTTCCACATGCCACTTGGTTACTTGTCCTACTTTAGACCTTGGTTCTTTATCTCTTAGGTGAGTGATCTAGATTGGGAAGTCTTGGAGAGCTTTTCTTGCTCTAAGACTAACCGGCTCCAGCAGCATGAATTCAAATGACTGAGAATGCAGAACATAAGATGAAATGAATTCATTTCATGATACAAATATACCTTGATCAGAAAAAACAACAACATTGTAAAAAACATCTTGGCATGATGAGAATTTCAAAATTTATTCAATCTAGTCATCATAGACTGACAGAAATGTGAATTAAAATGTAATCCAAAATGTGAGTAGGCGTTTGCAGTTTTATTTGACAATTTGATCTGTATTTGTTGTTCAAGTGATTCTATATTACTTAGAAATCATCTGTGGTTGCTTTTTTATTATTTTAAAATTAAGTTTATGGATACATTTTACTTTGGAGCTACATATATGTACGACTTCAAAAGAAATTTAAATCTCCCTTAACCTCAGTTCCTTTGCATATAAAATGAAAAAAAGTATATTTTTGTCTCCTCTAATTGTGTTTATTGGATATCTTCCTTTCCCTGTTGAACAATTACACGGCTCCTATATGCCAACAAAGTATCTTCTTCACAAAAGTTAATTCACCCAATATGGACATTTAATGGAAAGTGTTCTTTTGTATGACTACAGTGACCAAATCACCTTGAAACATCTTCTTTCAAAGTCCAAAGAATGGCTACTATTCACCTTGGGTTTCCTACTTCACCTCTGTCCAGATACAGTTCAACTCTAGCTAGCCTGGATGAAAGCTCAGTAGCTGTGTTCTCTTGTCATAATTTTCAAAAGCCTTGCCTTTTCAGTGAAACTGAGAATTCCTGGTTGCTATGATATACTTATTAGTTCTATAAAGTTCCCAGAGGGATATTGCTATCCTTGTCATATTGATACTTCCCTCACAGCCTCCAAGAATAATCTGGGTGAAAGTGAAACAAATGAGGTCAGCGTAGGATGTGCTTCACCAATCTTGTGTGGTCCTGGAAGAAATCTACCATGCACAGAGTCCTCCAGGCTAAAGATGATCTGAAGAGGACTCTGGCCACTCCATTTGAAATTAATTAAGTACTGATCTGGAAAAGATGTTGTGTTAGATACTGGGAAATCAAGGATAAGAATGACATTTTGCCTTACATTCAAAATTTATAATTTATATCTGTGGGCATCATATAATATCACAAAAATTTAAGATAATTTGATGATAAAGAACAGAGACTATACATCAGAATTGGAGCCACAAAGCCAGAAACTGCCTAGGGAAAGACTTTTCTTGACAGTCTTGCTCTAGGCCAGTCAATGTGTAATGTCTATGAATACAAAGATAAAATCAAAATAATCCTGGCCTCTGGAAGTTTGCATTCTACTGGCATACTTGTAGAAGGAGCCAGGAGCCACCTGGGGAACTAGGCAGCAGAATTCATTTTCTTTCAGTTTTATATTTTACTGCATTTGACTATTTGGGTTGGCAAGATCAAAGACAGTAAGTAGGGAAGAATTTATGTGGCCTTTCCCTCTGGTAATAAAGCTAGGGAATTTGCTAAGGAACCAACCAGTCTGCCTAGAGGTCAGTGAAACTCACAGAGATTATCTAAATCCCCCCAGAGAATTTGTGGTGTGTGTCCAGAGCCTTAAATGCACAGAGGAATATATGATCAGATTCTAAATCTTCAATAGTAAGGGAGACCACAACATAATTCAAGACTCACAAATCTTCCCTAGTTTAGTTTGCAGAGAACAAAGAAAGCATTTTAAATATGTTCCTTTCCACCTCCCTTCCTCTCTGTCCACAAATATTTTCAGAAATTAAAAATTCCCTTTCTATCTCCAAATTCAGAAAAGTTTCAGAATTACCCCCAAAGTACTTGTATTTGACACAAATAAAATGGGGAAAATGGGGTAAAGAGAGGATTGTTCACTCTTGAAGAGGAAGTAAGGTGAGGCCTCATTTCTTCAGTCCTAAAGAATTAAATTTTTTTATCAGTAGATTGAAGTTCTCCTGGGCCTTGGGATACTTTTTAAAAGTAGCTTAAATTTCTTCTTTCTACTCTCCACTTTGCAGATAGCTATCAATTTAAATAGCTATGGAGAGAGAGAGAGAGAGAGAGAGAGAGAGAGAGAGAGAGAGAGAGAGAGAGAGAGAGAGAATTATTAAATGCTTATTGTTTATAAGATCAGAGTGAAAAGATAGTATTAATCTGCATGTTATTCCTGGGTAAGAGCCAAGATGGTAGAGAAGAGTCAACAAGTTAGATGAACTCTCTCAACATTCCACTATCCAATAAAAGGTCAGAATGAAATGTTCTTCCTTCCTGAGACAGTTCAGGAAGGAGGCAGAAGTTATGACACTAAAGTGTGGGTCAGTTTTCAGTGGTCTGGAGAAGAAGACATGTCACATAGCATAAGCAGTGGGCTTTGTAAGTAGCTACCATAGTAGCAGTAGAAGCTTTGGGGGCTCTCAGCCAAGAGTTGGTAAGAGTGTCAGAAAACTAGTCAAAAAGAGATTCCAGAGACTTTTTCCTGCCATTGTATGGGACCCTTTTGCATTGCCTATATGCATTTTCAGAATGCCATTCCAGGACCAGAGGTGTGCTAGAAATTGTAGCTTCAGGTGAGTTGGAGTCCTTGTCACAGAAGAGAGTTTATTGTTCCACATAAGAGAGTAGGGGATCTTGTCTCATTTCTAAGGCAGAAATGAGCATAAGCACTTGTAGGAGAGCAGGGAAACAAGTCATAGTTTCAGGGGAAAAGAGAATTAGCACTTTTAGCTATAAAAAAAACAACAACAAAAAAACAAGGTCCCAGAGAACAAGGCCCCTTCCTGGGAAAAGACCAGAATACAGGCCATGAGAACAGGGATTCCATCTCTCTCCACCTTGGAAGTGCTTAAAAACTGACCAACTCCTAGAACTATTTCTGAAAATAGCAGCCCCAAAATGTGAAGTTTAGGATGATACCCACCCCACTCCAGCAGCAGAGACCATCTTTAAAATAAAGATAAAAGACAAAAAATAAGGGAAATGAGCAAAAACAAACAAAAAAGAATTTGAACATAAAAATCTACTCTGATGGCAGGAAAAACCAAGAAACAATAACAAAAGAAGATATCCACGTCGAAAGAATTATAAGCAAAGTCTCAAAGGAAAAAAAAGTATGAACTGGATATAAGTTCATCAAGAAGTCCTAGAAAGAGAATTTTTATAAGAGAAATTGAGGAAACATTTAGAAAATAAATAAAAATGATACCAGAAAATTATGAAAATTGAATTAGCAGCTTAAAGTAAGAGATACAAAAAATACCAAAGAAATTAACACCTTAAAAAACAGATTTAACCAAATGGTAAAAGAGAAACAAAAATTCACTGAAGAAAATATCTTAAAAACAAGCATAGGCCAAGCAAGATAAAGAAGTACAAAAGGTCATTGAAGAAAATAACTTTTTAAAAAATAGAACTGGTCAAGGGGACAGGGCAATTGGGCAAGGACTCCATGAGACATCAAAATTTTCTATTTAGCTCTGATCTTTCCATCAGTAATATTTGAAAGTCCTCTAGACATAAAGCTAAAATAATTTTTAAAAAATAGAAGAAAATGGAAATATGTTATTGGAAACCCAACTGATCTGGAAACTAAATTTATAGATCATTTAAGAATTACTAGGCTACCATAAAACCATGATTGAGAGAGTGAGAAAAAGATACTGAAAAATCACTTTATGAAAATGTCTAGGAATATTATAGCAAAATTCCAGAGCTCATAAGTCAAGGAGAAAATATTGCAAGAAGTTACAAATAAGCATTGTAAATATCATGAGGTCATAGTCATGATCACCAAAGATTTATTAGCATTCATGTTGTATATTGGAGTGCTAGCATTTTGATATTCCAGAAGACAAAGGAGCTATGATTACAAATGAGAATTATCTCTACAGCAATACTAAATATAAGTCTTTAGAAGAAAAGAAGTGTACTTAATGAAATAGAGGACTTTCAAATATTCCTGATGGAAGGATCAGAGCTAAATAGAAAATTTGACATTTATACATAAGACACAAAAGAATAGATAAATATGAAAGAGAAATCATAAGGGATTCAATAAGTTTAAGCTGTGTATATTCCTATATTAGATAAAGGTACATGCAACTCCTAAAAACTCCTAAAAAATAAAATAAATGACTAAGAAAATGAAAGCATGAAAAAGGGGTATACATTAGGAGAAAGTGGAAGGGAAGGCTAGAATGGAGAAAATTATCACATGAAGGACACGAAGGTGACTCAGTAGACAGAGAAGTAGGCCTGAAGATAAGATGTTGTGGGTTCAAATCTAGCCTCAGAGACTTCCTATGTACGTATCTCTGGATAAGTCACTTAATCCCTATTTTCTAGCCCTTATTACACTTCTGTCTTGAAACCAATATTTGATATCAAAATTAAGACAGAAGGTAAGGATTTTAAAAAAAGGAAATCATCTCATATAAAAGAGGGACACAAGCAAGAATATTTTTAGTGGAGTAGGAAAGGGGTAGTAGACAATCATTGAACCTCTCTCTGGAATTGGTTGAGAGATGGGTAAATCTTATAAAATAGAGAAATAGTAAGGGAGATAAAATGTATAGGGAAATTAAAAGAGAAGCTATATTAAGGGATATAGTGTTCAGAAGAGAAAAAAAATTCCAAGAAGGGGAAAGATAAAATCCAAAGGAAGAGCAGAATAAAATAGAAAAGAGGGAGATACTCAGTATTCATAACTGTAATTGTGAATGGGGTGAATTTATCTATAAAACAGAGGGGATAACAGAATAATTAGAACTCAGGATCTAATAATAATGTCATTTAGAAGAAACAAACTTGAACAGAAAGCAGATACAAAATTATAAAATCCATTTAAAATCTTGCAAAATTCTTTATTTTTTATTTTGTCATAAATTCTTCCCTTAGCCATAGATCTGAAATCTAAACTATTCCATGCTCTCCTGATTTTCTTATATCTATCACCTGCTACCCATTTTGACCATATTTTGCTATATGGTGTAAGATGTTGCTCTATATGTAGTTTCTGCCGAATTTATTTCCCATTTTCTCAGAGATTTTTGTCAAATAGTTTGTACTTACCCCAAAAGCTGAGATAGTTGTATTTATCAAGCACTAATTTATAATGTGCATTATCATTGATTGTGTAGCTGATCTATTCCACTGATCTACTGAATTATTTCTTTGACTGTACCATATTTTTAAAAATAATGTATATAAATACATACATGCACACATATGTACAATACACATATAAACTAACATAACATATAACAATAATATAACATGTACAATTTGTTATAACTATGTAATAAATTATAATAAATATGATTATCCAAGAGAAACAAATCCTCACATTAGTTAAGTCGAGAAATCTGTCATATTTTTTCTCCCTCTCCCCTCCCCATCCCCAAAAAGGCACATTATATAATATTGGTTGTACAAACATTACCATATAATAATATTTCCCTGTTAATTATTTTACATATATATATATATCTTACATAGGGAGAAATTTATGGAAGGACTAAAATGAAGAATTGTATGTTCAAACCTCCATTTGGACTCTATCTGTTCCTTCTATGGCAATAGATATCCTTTTTCATCCTGAGCCCCCTGCAATTGTCCTGGATCTTTGTTGTATTTATAACAGTTGTCATGTGTCTGCTCTGTTCACTGATTGACTTTTTATTTTTTAGCCAGTACCTGATACTTTAAATAATTACAACTTTATAATATAGTTTGAAATAGACCTCCTTTCTTAACATTTATTTTTTCATTATTTTCTTTGATAATCTTGACCTTTTGGTTTTTCCCAAATGAATTTGGTCATTTTTCTAATCCAATAAAATATTTTTTGATAATTTAATTGGCATAGCTTTGAATAAGTTTATTAGGAAGGATTATGATTTTAAGCATATTATCTCTTCCTACCCATGAGCAATTAGTGTTTCTATAATTAAGACTGACTTAATTTGTTTAAAAAAGTATTTTATAGTTTTGTTCATATAATTTCAAGATATGGTATGGAAAATATACTCCTATATATTTTATTCCAACTGTACTTAATTAAATGGATTATCTCTTACTATCTCTTCTTGCCAAACATTGTTAGTAATATATAGAAATGTCCATGATTCATATGTATTTATCTTATATATTGCTACATTGCAAAAATTATAGTTTCAATTATTTTTGTTGAATCTCTAACATTTATATATGTTTATATATATATGTATATCATCATCATCATCAATGAAAAAAGATAGTTAGTTTCATCATCTCTTTGCTAATTCTTCTTCAATTTCTTTTTCTTCTCTTCTTGCTATTGTAAGCATTTCTAGTACAATATTAAATTATATTGTTGATGATTGACATCCTTGTTTTACTCTTTATATCATAGCGAAGGTTTCTAACATTCCCATTACAATTAAGGTTTTCTGATGTTTTAAAATATATACTTATCAATATAAGGAAAAATGCATTTGTGCCTAGGATTTCAAGTGTTTTTAATAGGAATAAGATGAGTTTTTTTTTTAATCAAAAGCTATTTCTGCATCTATTGATTTAATCTAATGATCTGGTTACTTTTTATTCATGTAAGCAATTATGTTTATAGATTTGCTTATGTTAAAACAACATTGAATGCCATATTTTGTATTAATTTTTTTATTTTTAGAAACATGATTCATGTTTTTACTTTCCCTTTCACCCCCTCAAGCTTCCCCCCCAATAGCTAACTCATATTTCCACAATCATGTCCTCATTAACTCAAGTGTTCAAGCAGTAGTTTTTCTTCTGTGTTTCCTCTCCTGTAGTTCTTCCTCTGAATGTGGGTATGGTTCTATTCCATAAATCCCTCAGAATTGTCCTGGGTCATTGCATTGCTGCTAGTACAGAAGTCCATTACATTCTATTTTACCACAGTGTATCAGTCTCTGTGTACAATGTTCTTCTGGCTCTGCCCCTTTCGTTCTGCATCAATTCCTGGAGGTCTTTCCAGTTCAGATGGAATTCCTCCAGTTTATTATTCCTTTGAGCACAGTAGTATTTCCATCACCAGCATATACCACAATTTGTTCAGCCAGTCCCCAATTGAAGGGCATACCCTCGCTTTCCAGTTTTTTGCCACCACAAAGAGCACAGCTATAAATATTTTTGTACAAGTCTTTTTATCTATGATCTCTTTGGGATACAAACCCAGCAATGCTATGTCTGGATCAAAGGGCAAGCATTCTTTTATTGCTCTTTAGACATAATTCCAAATTGCCATTCAGAATGGTTGGATCAGTTCACAACTCCACCAGCAGTGCATTAATGTCCCAATTTTGCCACATCCCCTCCAACATTCATTACTCTCCCCTGCTATCATTTTAACCAATCAGCTAGGTGTGAGGTGATACCTCAGCTATTTTTTTTGATTTGCATTTCTCTAATTATTAGAGATTTAGAACACTTTCTCATGTGTTTATTGATACTTTTGACTTCTTTATCTAAAAATTGTCTATTCATGTCTCTTGCCCATTTATCAATTGAGAAATTCGGCTTGATTTTTTTACAATTGATTTAGCTCATTTTATATTTGAATAATTAGACCTCTGTCAGAATTTTTCTGGCTTTTAAGACTTTATTTTCTTGTTTTAGTTCATGTATTTCCTTTTTCAAATTGTCTTCAGCCTCTCAAGCCTCTCTTGATTGCTTTTTGAGTTCCTAAATTTCTTGAGTTAATTGAATTTTGAGATCTTCTATATCTTGTGTCCAGTTCTCTGGAACTATTTCCTTTTCTTCTATTTCTGTTTCATTTTATCTCTTTTCACTTCCTTGATAGAAGTTGTCAATTATAATGTCTTTTCTCTTTTTCTGTTGCTTACTCATATTTTTTCCTTCCTTGTTCTGCTAGTTTGAGCAGACGTATTTAATGATCTTTGATGAAAGATCTTCTCCCAGCTGGCAATGGAGGTTTGTAGTTACTTTCTCTGCTCTCTGAAGGCTTCTTGTCTGTCCAATTGTTGGGATTAGTTCTGTATTGATTGGGTTAGTCTTATTGCTTATTCTGCCCTGAGGCTAAAACCTTGAGAGGAGGGAAAAACAAACAAACAAACAAACAAAACATGGGGGACAAGAAGGAGTGTTTTCACTGAACTGAGCTCTCTAGCAGTGGGGTCCCCCTGCACTATCCACTGTGTTTGATCTGGTTTTCTTTCCTCTTGAAGCCCTGCGTTCTCTATCTCAGTATGAGGAAGCCAAGCCGTCTGCAGTCTGGGGTTTGGCTTTCTCTAAGCCACCTTTTTCCAGGCATTTCTGCTGTGTTTCTCTGGTTTTCTCCTTCAGTCACCTCTCCAGTGCCGGTGTTTAACTCCCTGAGTCCGGTGCCAGCAAGGCCCTCTTTCTGGACTGGTGCGTCCACCCGCCCTGAGATTTCCCTGGCCACTGGAGACTCCACACAGCACATGGGGAGGAGTCCTGGGATTCCCCTTCTATGTCTTCTGACCCGACAATTCAAGAATTGAAGCCTTTTTCTTGGCATACCTCTTTAGTTGTGCTACAGTAGGGTTCCCCCTGCTTTGTCCTGTTATTAGATTTGGTCATATTTCTTCTCAAAGCTCATTGTTTTCTTTCTCAGTGTGTAAGGGTGCGGAGGTTTTAAGATTCACTCCATCTAAGCAGCCATATTCCCAGAAATCTCCATATGTTTTGATATTTATTACTTTGTAATTCAGTTTTAGATCTAGTAAGGCCAGGCTACTTTCCTTTTCATTTTTTTCGTTAAGTCTCTTAATATCCTTGAAATTTTATTTTTCCAGATGAATTTTTTATTATTTTTTTCTAGCTCTATATCATATTTTTTTTTGTAGTTTGATTGGTATTGCACAAAATAAGTAAATTAATTTAGGTAAAATTTTCATATTATTATACTTGTTCAGCCTACCCATGAACAATCATTTTTTTTCAAATTGTTCCCATTTGACTTAATGTGAGTGAAAAGTATTTTGTAATTATGCTCATATAGTTTCTGGGTTTATCTTGGCAGTTAGACTCCCAAGTATTTTTTGTTGTCTGTAATAATTTCAAATTGAATTTCTCTTTCTTTCTTTTATTGTTGGACTTTGTTGGTCACATATGGAAAAACCTATAATTTATGTGACTATACTTTATATCTTGTAACTTTGCTGAGGTTGTTAATTATTTCAACTAGTTTTTTAGTTGATTTTCTAGTATGCTTCAAGTATACAATAATATCATCTGTGAAGTGTGATACTTCTGTTCCCTCAAAATTCTAATTCCTTCAATGAACTATATAATATTTCTCTTACAATATTTAATAACACTAGTGATAGTGGGTATACTTACTTCACCTCCATTCTTATTGGGAAGACTTCTAGCTTCTCACCATTACAGATAATGTTTCCTAATGGTTTTAAGTAAGTACTACTAATAATTTTAAGTAAAACTCCATTTATTCCTATATTTTCTAATGCTTTTAATAGGAATCAGCATTGTATTTTTAAAAAATATATTTTTGTCCTTAATTGAAATAATCATATGATTTTGGTTGTTTTTTATTATCTTGGAAATAATACTGAAAGTGTTCCTAATATTGAAACATTCCTGCATTTCTGGTATAAATACCACCTGATTATAATGATCTTTATGACATATTGCTGTAATCTCCTTGCTGATACATATTTTTAAATTTTTTAGCAATATTCATTAGGGGAATTTGACTATAATTTTCTATCTCTGTTTTCCTCTCATATTAAAATATCAAAGTCATATTTGTGCCATTAAAGGAATTCTCTATTATAAATTGTTTACATAATATTGAAATGAATTTTTTATTTTATTGTTTTGGTTAATTCATTTGTGAATACATCTAGTCCTGGAGATTTTTTTTAGGGAGCTCATTTATGATGTGCTTGATTTCTTTTACCACGAAAAGGTTATTAAAATATTCTACTTATTCTTTTTTTTTTAACCCTTGTACTTCGGTGTATTGTCTCATAGGTGGAAGATTGGTAAGGGTGGGCAATGGGGGTCAAGTGACTTGCCCAGGGTCACACAGCTGGGAAGTGGCTGAGGCCGGGTTTGTATTCTACTTATTCTTATATTAACCTGGGCAACTTATATTTTGAAAATATGCATCTATTTTCCAAATTTACAGTTCCAAATAATTGCTTTAATTTCATCTTATTTGGTGGTAAATTGGTCCTCTTCATTTTTGATACTGGTAATTTGTTTTTTTTCTTTTTAAAAATAAAATTAATTAGTGTTTTTTTATTGTGCTTTTTTTTCA
This sequence comes from Gracilinanus agilis, assembly GCF_016433145.1. NCBI lineage: Eukaryota > Metazoa > Chordata > Mammalia > Didelphimorphia > Didelphidae > Gracilinanus > Gracilinanus agilis. The sequence continues at coordinate 715,487,043 of NC_058131.1, forward strand.
TAAAACCTAATTCTATTTTCATTACTTCAGTTGTTTCCTTCAATTTTATTAACCTCTCCTTTGATTTTCAGTATTTCCAATTTTATATTAAAAGCATTTTATTTTTTTCTTTTTCTAGATATTTTTAGTTGTATATTAAATTCATTGATGTTTTCTTTATTTTATTGATGCATGTGTTTTGAGGTATAATTTTTCCCCAAAGTATTGCTTTGGCCACATGCCATAAATTTCTGTGTTTTTTCTCATTGTTGTCATTCTCTTCCACATAATTATTCATTTTTCTATGATTTGTTCTTTGACCCACATGCTCTTTAGGATTAGATGATTTAGTTTCCAATCAATTTTAATTTATTTTCCCAAGGTCATTTATTAAATATAATTTTATTTCATTATGATCTAAAAAGAATTCACTTAATAATGTTTCTTTTCTGCATTTGCTTGTGAGGTTTTTATGGCTTAATATATGGTTAATTTTCCATAGGTGCTATGTGCCACTGGGGGGTAGGGGCAGGGGGCAGTATTTTCCTTTTCTTCCTTTCTATTCTGATTTAATTTTCTCCAGAGGTCTATCATATCTACCTTTTCTAAAATGCTAGCCATCTTATTAGCTTCTTTCTTGCTTTTGTTTATTAAATTTACCTATTACTATAAATATTAAAAATAATTATGACTGAGATGAATATAGAAATTAGTAATTTAACTAAAGCCATGCTGATAGATAAAGTTATTAGACCACATGCTTGTAAGAATTCAAAACTGCTGCCTCCATTTTGTTACCTCTTGTCTCTCCCCAAGCCTGCTAGCCAAGAGACCACTCCCACCTAACCCAGGAGATTATAAACTCTTCTCTGCATGGAGACATAGGTGTCTCCACACCCAAAGAACGGGAACCGGAAACCCGTTGGACCACGGGAAATGTAGTTTGATAATTTCCCCACATCCATAGAAATACATATATACTTTTAGATGGCATTTCCCAAATTTCACTTTTACAGTACTGAGAGAGGTAAGTTGAGGTTCCTTACTGGTAAGTCTTACTCTCTATTTTTTTCCTATATTTCACTAAAATTTTCCATTACAAATCTGGATACTATTTCTTTTGGTGCACATATGTTTAATATTTACATATTACTACATTTTCACTGGTTCCTTTTGGAAAGATAGTTTCTTTCTTTATCTCTTTAATAATACCTATATTTTCCTTTGCTGTATTTGAGATCTTGATTACTGCCCCAGCTTTTATTTTTACTGCTTTTGAGGCATAATAGATTCTCTTTCAGCCCCTTAACTTTTTTTCTGTGTTTCTCTCTGCTTCAAGTTTATTTCTTGTAAGCAAATATTATAGGATTCTGGTTTTTCCACTTTACTATGTTCTTCTGTTATATGGATGAGTTTATCTCATTCACATTCACAGTAATGATTACTGTGTATTTACCTCTATTCTGTTTTCCCATTTATCTTCTCTTTTATCCTTTCCCTGAATGAAAGTGGTTTACTTCTGATCATCACATCCTCCAATCCACTCCCTTCTACCAACCCATCCCTTTGTCTTATCTCTATCTACTCCTCCTTTCTTGATAGATTTCTATATCCAACTGAGGGTCTGTTATTCTGTTGCACCTAAATCAAATTAGAATAAGATTCAAGCATGATCTGCCCCTCCCTCCATCTTCCTCTTCATTGGAAAATATATTATATGACTCTATTATGTGAAATAATTTATCCCATTTTACCTTTCCTTTCCCTCTTCTCCCAGTACATCCTTCCTTCTCAACCCTTAGTTTTGTTATTTTTTTTAAATCTTCCCAACATTGCCAACTGACACACAGCCCCCCTGTCTATGTATACTCCTTTTGATTCTCCTAATTATGTTAAAATTAGGAGTTACAAGTATCTTCTTCCATGTGTTATAATTAAAAATAATATATACTGAGAGTAAAAGGAGAAGTGATATTTTAATTAGGGCCATTTTGGTAAAATAAAGAAAGATTGTGTAAATGGAATTTGCTCATCCTCATTTTCATTTATACACATGTAAGTATGGAAATAGTTTAATCTTGTTGAATCCCTTTTGATTTCCCTTTCCTGCTTTTTTAAATATACTTCTTTTGACTCTTTATTTGAGAGTCAATTTTTTTTATTCAGTTATTGTCTTTTATCCTCTGTCATTAAATATCTATATTTTCCCCTAAAATATTATTATATTCAGTTTTACAAAGTCCATATGTCTTGGTTGTAATACTAGCTTCTTTGTCTTCTTCTGGAATATCTTGTTCCAAGCCATCTAATACTTTAATATAGAAGCTGCTAAATCTCATCTGAACCTGAATATGGCTCCATGATATGTGAATTGTGTCTTTCTTGCTGCTTGCACTATTTTGTTCTTGACCTAGGAGCTCTGGAATTTGACTGAAAGGTTCCTGGCAAATTTCATTTTGGAATCTTTTTCAAGAGGGTGGGTCCTTTCCTATTCTTTTCTACCCCCTGCTTCTAGAACATCACAGTAGTTTTTCTTTAATTTTTTTGGAAATATTATATTTCAGTTATTTTTTGGATCATTGCTTTCAAATACTCTAGTTATTTTTAAATTATGTGCTTTCTACTTTTTAGGCCAGTTTTTCCAATGTTTTATTTCAAATTTTCTTCTAATTTTTCATACTTTTGATTTTGTCTCATTGTTCCTTGACATCTCAGGAACTTATTAGTTATCAATTCCCCAACTCTTATTTTTAAGGAGTGATTTATTTAGTGAGCTCTTTTACCTTTTGTACTTCCTTTTCCATTTTCGCAAGCAATAAATTTTAAGGCAAATTCCATGTTTAAGGATACATTTTTTTCAGTGAATTTTATTCATCTTTTGTCTTCCTTTACCAACGTGTTTGTTGACTTTTTTTTCATGATTCTCTTGCATCATTCTCACTTTTTTCTCATTTTTCTTCTACCTTTCCTATTTGATTTTTAAAATTCTTTTTGAACTCTTAAAGGGATTTTTTTGAGGTGGACAGGTTGACACCAATTTCCATTTTTCTTTGAGCTTTGCATGTGCCAATTTTGACATTGTTATCTTCTAAGTTTTTTTTTTTCTATCACCATAATAACTTTCTATTTTTTTTTTACTTTTGGCTCACTTTTCCACTTTATTCCTTAACTTTTAACTTTATATCAAACTTGGGCTATGCTTTCTGGGTGGATGGGTCCTTGTCTCAAGTTTTGGGGTTTTAAACTATTGTTTTCAGAGCTAATTCTTAGAACCAGTAAGTTTTAAGTTCTTCCAGGGTTTTATATTCTAAAGAAAGGCATGGCCACTGCTCTCTTGGCCTTTGTTCTGGTCTGTGAGTGACCACAAAGAAAATTTTCCACCTGGAACTTTGAGCAGGCCCCCACTCTCCTACAACTAAAGTCTTGTGTTCTAGTGTTCCTCTTTTCCTGTGACTACGACCCAAGTCTTGTACCAAGATCCCTGTATGGGGAATATGTGTAATGCAATAGAATCATTCATTCATTGATCACAAATCATACCTTATAATCTTATTCTGACCAGTTGTCTGGCTCCCTTAATATTTGTGATCTAAGACTGCTGAAAATCAAAGCCATAGATTCAGTTGCCTCCATGGCTTGTTATGTTACAAACTGCTGCTGTCTTTCTGGGATGCCACCTACACTAGACTGTACTAGACTCACATCCAAATGAGACAAACCATTTATATCAACTATCTAAATTTTCTTGGGATAGAAAATTATTTTACCATAAGCTTTTTTAGGGTACTAATGATTCAGAATTCATGTTGACACCTTATTTTAAAGTTATTTGATGGGGAATATAGAAGAGTTCAGAGCAGTTCCTGCCTCTATCATCTTAACTCCAATGAGAGTAGCTTTCCCTTGACAAAGTTCCTCTGTTTTCCCGGATTCCCACCCTCCCTATGCAGTCACATGGAATTATATTGGCTCTAGCTTCCCTGATGAAGCCTCCAGGCTTGCATGATAAATGATCCTGGATATATGTAATTGGCCAAATTTCTTAAACATAGTGCATACCTGAAACCACCAGACTTTCCAAACCATGATGATATACAGAATAGAGGAGTTTCCATGTTGAGGAAAGAAGTACTTCTTTGCTGTGTTTGGGCAAAATAAACCTCCTCTTTTTCAGGAACTCAGGAGGGCTTCATTTTTTCTTAGTATCCAACCTGAAATAAGAGTGTGCTGGAGTTATAGCTGTGCCTACAGTACCATGGCACCCAGTCCCATTCCCCTCTATTACATTCCACCCAACCTCTCCCAATCCTATCCCATTCCAACCTATTTCATCTCATTCTATCCAATATAATGCAATAAACATTCATTTAGTGTTTACTATGGTACCAGGCACCACTGAGTGCAAAGGAGATGAAGAGGAAAAACAAATGTATTCCTTTAATAATTTATATTATACTATGTGAAAATGGGATTATCATCAGAACATGCCAATTACCATAAATTTACAGATGATAATTCAAAGAGGGAGAAAATAATAATGACTCAAAAGATTAGCATACTGAGTGCCTACTATGTGCCAGATACTATATTAAGGACTGGAGATAGAAAAGAAAAAGAAAAAGAATCACCCTAGGACCTCACATTTTAATAGGGAAAGCAACAAAGAAATATGTACAAATAATCTAGAGGTAAGATATAAAAAGAAATGTGAGATAAATAAGAGAGAATTAGATAAATTAGGAAAGATCTTATTGAATTTTAGTTAGGATTTCAAGGAGACTGGTGTAGCCAATAGGCAAAGTTGAGGAGGGATAGTATTCTAGAAATAAGATTATTTTAGGCATTTTCTATGAGAGTATTCTATGCTCTTGAAGAGTGATGGGCAAACTTTTTAAAGAGGGGGCCAAAGAAAAGGAAATGCTCATCTATCAGACTGTTTCTAAGGCAACTCTTTCAAAGTTTCATTGTATTGTATCCTATTCATTGTATTCATCAGATTATAAATAATGTCATGCAGGCCAGATAAAACATTTCAGGGGGCTGCTTCTGGCCCGTGGGCCATAGTTTGTCCATCACTGCTCTAGAATATAGAAAATGTCTGTAGCTGAGAGATAGAGTGTCTTATTTGTGAAAAAGCAAGAAGGCCAGAGTCAAAAGATCAAATAATAAATAGAGTTCATGTAAGTCCTAAGTAGTTTGGAAAGGCAGGAGGGGACAAAAATATGGAAGTCTTTGACTTGCAAACAAAAAATCTTGTATTTTATTCTAGAGGCAAATTGGGAATCACTGATTTAATCGAATAGGGAGTAGGGCGATATGGTAAGACCTGCGTTTTAGGAAAATTCCTTTGGTGGCTGAATGGAGGATGGATTAAAATATGGAGAGATGGGGCAGGTAGACCCACCATCAGAGTAATTTAATTGTCTGTGTATATCAAGGTGCTCTGTCTGTCATTATGATCAATCCTTATACTCCAGATTGAGAGTTTAGATTAACTATAAAGAAGGACTTGGGAGGTGGTATAAAGGGGATGGGACACTGGACTGGAAGTCAGGAGGACCTAGGATCAAATCCTGCCTCAGTCTCTTCATTCATTCATTAATTAGTTAAATAAGACCATGTAGGCCTCATTATATACATTGATAATGCTAAGATATACAAACACACTAGCTATATGACTCTGGGTAAATCACGTCATCTTTCCCTGCTCTAATTTTTTCCATCTGTGAAGAAGAAATTAGACATGATGGTGCCCAAAGTCCCTTCTAGTTCTAAATCTGTGACCCAATAACTATAAATATTGTAAAGAATGCCAAATTTTGGAAGAGTTTCTGAAGCAGTTGTGAAATCTAAGTCTTATAATAGTCTTGGGGAATCTAGGTAGCTCAGTGGATTGAGAGCCAGGTCTAGAGATGGGAAGTCTTGAGGTTCAAATCTGAGCTTAGTCACTTCCTAGCTATGTGGCCCTGGGCTAGCCATTACCATTACATTCTGCCTTGAAACCAATTTGCAGTATTAATTTTAAGATGGAAAATAAAGGCTGATTTAAAAAAAAAAGATCTTTAATCTAGCCCAAAAAAGCCCAGGAGATCTTTTTTTTCTTTTAAGTTTTATCTTTATTTTATTTTAATAAGAAATTTACCCATAAGTTTTCCTAATATATATGAATCATGTTGTCTCCCTCCTGGAGTTGACTAGCAATTCAGTCATGTATTATCACCCAAAATATATTCCCATATTATTCATTTTTGTGAGCAAATAATCTTACAAAACCAAAACCCCAAATCATATACTCAAATAAACACATGATAAATCATATGTTTTCATCTGTATTTATACTCCAACAGTTCTTTCTCTAGAAGTGGATAGCATTTTTGACTTTAAGTTCCTCAGAGTTGTCCTGGATCATTGTAATGCTGTTAGTAGCAAAGTCTATCACATTTGATTGTATCACAATATTTCAGTTACTGTGTATGATATTCTCCTGGTTCTGCTTATTTCATTATGCCTCAGTTCATGAAGGTCTTTCCTGTTCTTTCTGAAATTACCCTGTTCATCATTCCTTATAGCACAGTAGTATTCCATCACTATCATATACCACAATTTATTCATCTGTTCCCCAATTGAGGGACATCCCTTTAGTTTCCAATTCTTTGTCACCACAAAAAGCACAGCTATAAATATATTTGTATAAACAGGTTATTTCACATTTTTTAATTCAGGAGATCTTATTTGAAGACAAGAAGATAGACTATCAAGGGATTTCCAGAGGAGACTTTGGGCCCTAAATCATGGTTATTGAATTTGCTTGTGCTCCTCCTCACTACTATGATATATAGCTTTAATTCTCATGTTACATTGTATGGAAAAAGCTGCACCCCTTGCTTTATACTGAAAGATTAAAATCATAAAATAAGAAAGTCAAACTAGACAGTCTTCAAACCCCTTGAACCTTTTATCCTAAAATCCTATAAATCCTAATAAGTTTGTTGACAGAGACTACTAAGAAGATAAAACCCAAAGCTGGACATTTTCAGTGATGGAGACACAAAAGCTTTGAGTCCTCTTATCATTGATTCAGCAGTCATTAGGACAAATCTTGGTGAAGTAAAAAATCTTTGAATACAAATATTATAAGAAATTACTTATCTTTTATAACCAGTAACTTTTGTTTTGAGAGACAGCTTATCATAGTTGACATTATGCCTGCTGTGGAATCAGAAAGACCTTAGACCCAAGTCTAAGACAAGTGTCCTGTCTTGGATATTTATTAGCTATAAGACAAGTTAATTTTTACCTCATTTGGTTTCACCTTCCCTATCTGTATAATGGACAACATCTACACTCTATACTCCAAGTAGTTTTATTTCCCATTTTTTAAAGGATCAAAAGAGATAAAGTATATAAAATGCCTATACATCTTAGAAATCTATATAAATATGGGTAGTTTTTTATTTTATAATATGAAACACTGGCAGTTTTCTGAATATTGTGATTGTAAAAAAGGAAGAAATGACAAATACAGTTTGTATCTATCTATCTATCTATCTATCTATCTATCTATCTATCTATCTATCTACTATCTATAATTGAGATATCTAGAACATCTCCGTTCTGTCTGTATTTCTGCCCACATCTACATCATTTCCATTAGTGCTCATTTTTGGAGAGATATAGGCAGACACTTAAATATAAATGAATATAATATGGATATTTTTTCCTTTTCAAGTACTCTCCAATTTAAATTCCAATTCCAGCTGGCCTTTTGCCCAATTTCTTCTAACTTAGGCTTAACTTCATTTTAAATTGGGACAAAGTACATTAAAGAAACATGTTATTCACTTGTATAGGATCAAAAATTACTAACTCCTTGAGATTTTCAATATTTGCTGTTTTCGTTTTGTAAATGGTAATTTAATAGCATGCCCTTTTATTTCAGGGGTTACCAGCAAGCCATGTACGGTACCGAGTGGAAGATAGACAATACCCTTACCCAGCGAGCATATTTGATGTAGAAGAAGATACAGGACGGGTCATCACTCGAGTGAATCTCAATGAAGAACCAACTACAATATTTAAGGTAAATCAGAGCCTGAATGAGGATTCGTCATTATTTCTGATTTTCTCTCTTGCATGCTAAGGCTTTTATAAAAAATGATGCCAATTTTTCAAAATAATTTTAAGTTATTGTGAATATTTGTTTATAAATCAACCTTATACAATGTATAGTTAGAAAATCTTGAAACCTTTTCAACTACATTTCCCAGAATTCCTTTTGATCTCTCCACCAAGTTGTATGGTCACTTTTTGTATATAGTTTGCTGTCTTCCTCTTCCTATTCTAACGTGTGCAGGGCTGAGGACTGTGGCTTTTTGCTCTAGCTTTTTTATGTTAGTTATTATTATTAAATATTATTAAATATAATACTTAGAATATTGGAGATTAATTTTGAAACTCACAACAAGTTATTTTGGTAAGTGCTGGGGATACAAAAAGAGGTAAAATATAGTACCTCCCCACTCCCCAAAGCTCATAATCTAATTGTTCTCATTTACTTTTAATACATTTTATAATATGGTCCAAAAACATAACCAATTTACATCTGACTATTAACGTAGAATGTTGGAAATATAGTAATGACTCTTCAGCCATAAGTAAACCATATTTTTAAAAAAATCTTCATTTCTATAAAAGAAAGTGAATTTGAATAAATTTCTTTTTCTCCCAAGTAAGCTTAATTACTGCTTTACTTTCATAATTTGAAGCTATTTTCAGTTATCACTTCCTAAATTCATATTTTGTTAGCTATATTTTCATATGTGTTAGTAGTTATTTCTCTCCATATGTATATGTGTATATATATATGTATATATATATATAAAATTATCCCCAAATATATTGTGGTTTTAGGTTAAGTTCAGGACATTTTTAGGACATATCTTGCTGTCATAGGTCAACTAGAGTCATTTTCTAGATAGAGGGTGAGTTTTTTTTTTTAATTGTTACATTCCCTCCAAGTTCTTTCCATTCTCAAAATCATGAATGGAGGACAGTCAAGAGATTTACCTAATGGAATTGACCTTGAGGAGTAAAAATAATTAGATATGTACTCTTCAGCAGCTATAAGTCCTGGTTACTACCAAGGAGCTTAGAGTCTCAATAGTAAATATAAATAATCAAAATAGTAAACTACTGAATTGAGGGCATGATTAGCAATACAGAATTGTAAATATTTATCATAATTGTATTCTTCCTATCAAACCAACTTTTCTCAATTATTTTTTTTAATTCCCATAAGAGCCTTCATTGTCTAATGCAGTGGTTCCCAAACTTTTTTGGCCTTTCCAGAAAAAATATTACTTAGTGCCCCTGGAAATTATTATTTTTTTAATTTTAATAGCAATTAATAGGAAAGATAAATGCACCCGTGGCCATCACTACTTTCCTGGATTGCTGCAGCACCCACCAGGGGGCAGCGGTGCCCACTTGGGAATCACTGATAGAGACTTGGTCTTAGAGTCAGGAATTCCTGAGTTTCAGACTATCTTTGATTCATATGACCTTGGGCAGCAGTCTTCATTGTTCTGTATTCCAGGCAATCAATTCTCGAAGATGACATTTCAATAATTTGATACTTGATATATATTAAGGAAACTGGGAGTACCCTACATTGATTAAGTCACTAATCTAGCATACACACTAATATATACAAGCTCATTTATATAAACATATACATAGTCTATATATAGATACATATGCACATATAATCACATTATTAATTAAAATGATATAAAGATGCATTTTGTACTTCTTTGCCATAGGCACCAAAATTGCTAATTATGGCTCTATTCTATAAATGAGATGATGTTTTTAAAAAATAAATTGATGTCATTTAGGTAACTAGGAAAATGAAATGAGTTGATAATGAAGTAAGCAAGAGGAATAGCCAGTTGACCAAGCTCCACTGACATACCCATTATATAAAAAGAACTTGTTTGAAACCACTATCTCCTATACCATATCTACTGAATGGAATTCCTATGGTAAATTAGTAAAGAAACTGCTCAAGAGTTGTACAGGGTGGTTAGCCTGGGCAGGTTAGGATTAGCAATCTTGGAGAGAATATTCACATTGAAAACATTGCAGATCCTTTGAGTGTGAGAGTGTAAATGAATTTCAGATGCTATAGATATTTTACTTAGAGTTCTAAGATTTCGTTTATTATCAAAAAGAAATGTTCATTGGAACAAGAAGCACACCAATAATATTTAAAAATATTATAATATCACACAAGTAAGAGATATTCCAGGATTTCTTTTGATTTCATCATTCTCCATGTTTCTATAGTTGTCTGTATATTGTATTTACTATTATTATATTTTCAAAGGATAGAAGATTTTGCATTGAATCTATAAAGGTTTTCTAACATTTTCTTTCACAGAGAGGTAATGTGTTCAATGATCTAATAAAATCAGTCAATTCTCTGGAAAAAAAATAATTTTAAAGAAGTCTGGAAAAAATCTGATTTTTTTTTTCATTTTCCAACTCATCATATGGTCATGATGAAAAAACATCTTCTATTCCAACTCAAATTCAGGAAATAGGCCCATGATGGCATAGCTTTCTTTTATTTTGATTCTATTTATTTAACCCCATTTCTCTCCCTAGTTGGAAGTTGTTGCTTTTGATGATGGGGAACCTGTGATGTCTGGAAGTGCTACAGTGAAAATCCTCGTCTTGCATCCTGGAGAAATCCCACGCTTCACACAAGAAGAATATAGGTATTTGCTTAGTCACCATATTCAAGAGGGGTGGAAATTTAAACATAATTTGGTGGCCACCAATTTGGGGATCTATAGGCAAACATTCATCAAGTGTCCCCCTTTATACTAGGTACTTTTCAAAACTCTGCGGATACAAAGAAAGAGAGGGAAAGCAGATCCCTGCTGTCAAGGAATTCTCAATGCAATGGAAGAGCCAAAATGCAGATAACTATATACAAACAACATACGTACAGATAAATTGGTTGTAGTTTCAGAGAAGACATTAAAATTGAGGAGGATTAGAAAAGGCTTCTTGAAGAAAGTAGAGCATTTATTGCAACTTTAATAAAGCCTGAGAAGTTAAGAGACAGAGATGAGGAGGCAAAGAATTCTCTAAGTGTGGTAAACAACTAGGAAAAAAATGTCCAGTCAGGAAATGGGGTGTCCTGATCCAGAAACAGTAAGAGATTGTTGTTATTGGATTATACAGTCTATGAAGAAGAATAAGATAACAAATCTGGAAAGGTAGCACAGGATACGGTCATCAAAGAATTTAAAAGACCAAACAGATGAATTTACATTTGATCCTAAAGGTAATAGGATGAGAAGCTTAAATATCCACATAGGAAAAACAAGATGGATGCAGAATATCTACTATATAGTTTTTGACAAGAGCTTAGAGTTTTTCTCTCTCTATGTGTGTGTATGTGTGTGTGCTTAGCCAGAACATATAGGACACATTGATCAGTTGGCTTCAGAATCTAAACTGGTGGATAGGATGGATTGCTGTTTGGAAATTGCAAGGCTTCTTTAATGTCCCTAAACTTCTCCCAGACATAGCCATCAATACCTTTCCAACCCTACTGCAATAAGTCATATAAAACTACATTCTCCAAAAGGCTAAAAATAAATATCACTCACAGAATAATGGAAGAAAGGCAGAATGATAGGAACAGATTGAAATAGTGGATGTCCCCCAAATCATGGTGAAGTTTTAACTTTTAATAGCTTGACTTCTAAGCACCAGAATAAAGGATGCCATCAGGAAATAGATTTACAACAATAAAATAATATCAAGAGCTAGGATTTCTATAGTGCTTTAAATGTTGAGGGCATTTTACAAATGCTAGCTAATTTGATCCTATCTACAATATTATGAGATCAAAACATCTAGGTATTAGCATATGAAGTGTTTGAATTAGAGTGAGGAGGACCTGATAGGGAAACCTACCCCAGATATGGACTAGCTATGTTTCCATAGAGAGCTTACTTAACATTAGTTCCTCGGTTTCTATATCTGTAAAATGGGGATAATAATAGAATTTACAGGCAAGGGTTCTTGTGAGGAAAAATGAAAACAAAATGATGATGTATTTAAAATACTTAGCAAACCTTAAAGTATTCTCTTTATGCAAATTATTGTTATAAATGAAATGACACTTAAAATCTATCTACAAGTAAGAATTTTACAGAAGTTACTCATAATTTCCAGATGCAATAAATCATCCTAAATTGCATGGGAAATAATAAACTCAAAGCAAATCTTCTTTGGATGTGATAGAATTTTAAAAGCATTTAGCAATCTTTTAAAAATTGTATCTCAAAGTGGGAGAAATGCTAAAAGAATTCAGAGTATGTCAGATGAAATTGTTACCTCAGGAAAGAAGGCTGAGAAATGATGGGCTCCTTTTCATCCTACTTCCTCAGGTCTAATCATTCTGAGGATGGCCTGTGCAGACATCCAGTGTGTCCTTGAGGAAAACTTGGGAAAGGAATAGGCAGGAGTTTTCTGGCAATTTTCTTTAGCACAGAGTATCTTTATCACACAATTGACTGAACAGTGTACAGAATATAAAATCCCACTGTAGCAATCACATATATTGATAGCAAAAAAGAGGCACTTGACTCAGCAAAGCAAAGTACAGTCTTACATTATTCAACCTAATCAGCTTTTATACCAATGTTAATATCACAGAATATTCTGTGACATATGAGAACATGTAGATAATTTGATTCAACTAATCAATTATCCATTGAGGATCATTGTTAAGTGAGGCATGAGAGATGGAGGAGGATGCCTCTCCCCCAAAGAGTTTTACAAGTGCATTGGAGTATTTCTGGGACAAACTTGAAATGGAAAGGTGAGATTTTTCCAGTTATTCTTGTTTGAAGGTGACACTATAAATCTATATTAAGTCATTGAGTTCTATAGGGCATCTCTGAATAAGTCCTTGGTAATTCAAATGAGATTGGTTTTGCCATCCTAACTGGACAAACAGAAGTGGTCTACACTTCCTTTACTCATAAGGTCATGATCATCATTATCAATCCTTATATTAATAATAAGAATATTTATAATGTTTCTATCTCTATATGTTATCTATATCTATCTCTATATATTAGAATATAAGTTCTTCAAGGGAAAATACTGTTTCTCCTTTGTCTTTGCATCCAAAGTTTTTGACTATTTCTGACATAGTAAGTGCTTAGTAAATCTTCATGGATTGGTTGTTTGACTGATCAGTGTCACACACTTGAATTGACAAATAATTCAATTAAGAACTTGCTGACATATATGTATAAAAACATTACATATGCTGCATGTTAAAGCCATGAGTCCTCCTACGATGTAGCAGAAACAATAGAGATATTCTTTAGTGCTGACCTCCCTAAACCTGAATCCCCTTCAGATTCACCAAAGGTGAAAGATATCCTTGTTTTAATGCTTCCTCATATTCTTTCGCTATTATTTATTGATTAATAAAATTGTCAAATATTTTAAAAGTTTAATTTTTAAAAGATTCTGTTAAAACTCTCAAAGTTAAACTAACGAATGGGAGGTGTGGCTGTAAGATCATAGGAGCACAGGAGTCAAGAAAGGTTCGAAGAATCCAGTGAGTTCCATTTTATAGATGTTGAAAATTTCTGTTATTCATTAGCCTTCTATCCTATTAGCAGCAAAGGAAAAGAAAATCCCAGGACACTGACTCAAGTGGAACCCATTGACCCTAGAGACCATTTCTAGCTCTACTGCTTGTGAAAAACTAAGAAACAAAATTAATATTTTGAGATCAGTGAAGAATGACTGCCCAGGCTACCTGCCCCACCAATAGGCGTAATTCTCTACAATAGGAACATAGAATACTTATGGCTAAGGAGGGGGTCACTATTTGAATGATTTAGAGCTAATAAGAAGCTGCTCTGATGGCATAATAGTTGAACTTTGATAGTTTATCAGCCTTCTCCTCTTCCTTCACCATCTGAAGATTTTCTATCGAGTTTAAGATATCATCCTTTTACCTACCCACCAGAAGCAAATGCTTTCTATCTCAAAACAACTTTGTATTCATTTTGGGCATAGAATGCATACATGGACATACAAATATTTCCATGCCTTTTCATGCATGCATATGTGTAAATATACATACACATAAGTGTATATACATATATGTGTATATATATACATATATATATGTATATATATATGCAAGTTGTCTATCTTGAAATAAATATAAACTCCTTCAGCACAAGGAGATTTTTATAGTTATCTGTATACCTTCACTACCTACCACAGATTAGGCACTTAACCTATGTTTGTTGATTCATTGAACGGTCATTCATTCATCCAGCAAGCATTTTTAAGCATCAACTCTGTGAATATATTTTCCTAGGCCCTGGAGAAAATATAAAATTTGGCATTTGATCAGACCCACTTCTTCCCTTCATGAAAATTTTGGTCTCCTATAACATAGTGCACACATACAGATAACACTTATATACAGAGTTATGTGATAACTGCATAGAGGCATTCATAAAAATTATAGGGATTAAATGATTTGTCAAATATAACTCATGTAGAGCCCTTTGCAAACCTTAAAGCAGCATATGAAATCTACATATTATTAGTAGTAAATGCCAGAGGCAGGATCTCAACCTAGGTCCTCCTCAAGTCAATGAATCAACTAGCATTTATAAATGAATTCCATGCTTTAACCATTATGGTAGTGTAACAATTAAATTCAGGTTTTGACTCAGTGTGAGAGTTGTAAAAGTGCTGGCTATTTATAAAATATTAACCTCTAAGTCAAAATACCTGTTAGCAGCTTTTATTTACAAGAAAGAAATAGTGAAAGTGGGAAATATAGGAAGGCGACAAAGCCAGGTCAAGCCTACCAGCCCTAAGTACTGCTCTGGTGAAGTCCAGCTCAGCCCCTGGCAGGGGCTTCCCCAAGTCCTGATCTCCACCTGGATTTCTTTGTAGTCCTCAGCCAGAAGTCCTGGTGGTGTCTTCAGCCAGAGTTCCAACAATGCAGAATGAATCCAAGGAAAGGCATGTCTCTTCAGCTATACTCACTTACACAGAATCCAAGGGAAGAGTCTCTCCAAGGAACCAGCCTCTCCAAAACCAAGGAAGCAAAGAGTCTTCCTCCAGGCTGGTTCACCTACACAGAGTGAATAAATCAGTCCTTGGGCTTGGCCTTTTAT
Organism: Gracilinanus agilis; assembly: GCF_016433145.1. NCBI lineage: Eukaryota > Metazoa > Chordata > Mammalia > Didelphimorphia > Didelphidae > Gracilinanus > Gracilinanus agilis. The sequence continues at coordinate 715,502,270 of NC_058131.1, forward strand.
CCTCCTTTTTCCAAGTCACTTCCTGTCTCTCCCCCTCTTTACAGGAACCAATTGTAGTGTCCTGATTTGCCTAGCACTGTCCACAGAGGCACTTCACACTAAGCACTAGGAATTCAAGAATAAAGAAAGATAATTCATGTCCTTAAGGAGTTTATATTCTAGTAGTCAAGATAACCCATAAAAGGGACCTGAAACAATGAGGGGGGAGGAAGTAGGAGTATGGTGGGGAAGTATTTGATATGCCAAGAAGAGTGAAGTTTGTCTGGCCTGTATATTTCCTCACAATATCAGGCTGAGGACAAACTTCTAATTGGGAGAATAGGTATTCTTCTCCAATTCTTTGAATAAAATAACATTCTAGGACTTACAGGTATCTATGAAATAGGATCTCTGAAGAAGAGAGATTTTTTAGGAAGAGAAGGCAACTAAGGCATGCTAGACAAGTCTAGAGAGATGGTGGCAGAAGCAGGAGAGGAGATTCCAGTATGATGATGATGATTGATAGATAGATCGATAGATAGATAGAATACATAGATAGATAGATAGATAGATAGATAGAAGATAGATAGATAGATAGACAGAGATGTGCATGTAAAAATACATCTGTATCCATACACATAGATGTGTATATAAACATAGATATATTTGAGCTTTAAGATCAGGAAAGTAAAAGGTCCAGAGAAAATTATAAAATTCTGCACATGAATTTCTGGCTTATAAAACTGAGTCAAATTAACCTATATTTACTTTATATATTTTTGGTATTTATTTTTAAATGTTTTGTTACTCTCACAAGTTAAGCTCCTTGAGGACAGACAATGATTTATTTACCTCTGTATTCTCAAGTCCAGCATAATACTCGACATCCATGAGATGCTTTAAAAATACTTGTTGCTTGTTCACTTATTTTCTTGTTTGAACAAGTTACTAATAGTGGCTTGAACTTGGTAGTATTTTAATGTGTTTGTTAAATTGAGCCAAGGTCAAATTGCACACTGTTCAAGGAGTATCTGATTTTCCCAGATTTCAATACAGGAAATTACACTGTACTCTTTTCAATTAAGATTATACTTTACTAATTTACAGAAGACAACTTATGTACATTTGCTTGGGAGGACTCCTAAATTCAGGTTTCCATTATGTGAAATAGCAGCTTTCAGTGGGTAATGAATTACTAGGAGTCTCTTTTAGTTGTGTCTAGACATGACCATTGCACTGATTACTTATTTGATGAGTAAGTCTTCTGGGAACATACAGGCCACATCTAATGAAATTGACTTGGTCAATGAGAGAGTTAGGAAAATTCCTCCCTCCAGTAGGTGACCACAAAGAGCCAGAAGTGATCAGATGCTGAGTCCTTCCATGGGCAGGCACTATTTTATGACTTTTCTAGTATTTCTAGCACTTAGCACAGTAGTTAGACTATAGTAGGGGCTTAATAAATATTTATTGATTATTAACTATAATCTAACTCCTCAGTTATCTAGTGCTAGAATTATCCAGGGTTTGACAATCTATGCTGAAAACTGACTGTCCACATAATAAAAAAAAAGATAGAAATGAAAAAACATTGGAATCCAGATTAGTAAAGCTTTCTGGGGCAAAAACCTTCCCTCAGCTTATCATTTTTTTTTTTGCATTTGCCATGGTAATGTACTACAAGGCAGCTGATAAAAGTTCTTTTTTTTTTCTTTTACAAAATCCTTACTTTATGTCTTAAAATTAATACTAAGTATTGGTTCCAAGGCAGAAGACTGGTAAGACTAGACACTTAAGGATATATTTGCACCCAGTACCTCCCATCTCCAGGCCTGGCTTTCTATTACTGAGCCACCTAGCAGCCCCTGGAATAAAAGTTCTAATGTATATTATTAAACACGGGAGATTCCATGTCCAATCCACTTGTGAGTTAGGGAAGTTAGAAAAATTAAGAAAGAAGAATAAACATCCAGCACATTACTGTAGACCAGTGGTTCCCAAGCTTTTTTGGCCGACCTCCCCCTTTCCATAAAAAATATTACTTAGCCCCCTGAGAGTTATTTTTTTTTAAATTGTAATAACAGGGGGCAGCTGGGTAGCTCAGTGGGTTGAGAGTCAGGCCTAGAGACGGGAGGTCCTAGGTTCAAATCCGGCCTCAGACACTTCCCAGCTGTGTGACCCTGGGCAAGTCACTTGACCCCCATTGCCCACCCTTACCACTCTTCCACCAAGGAGCCAATACACAGAAGTTAAAGGTTTAAAAATAAAAATAAAAATAAAAAAAATTGTAATAGCAATTAATAGGAAAAATAAATGCACCTGTGGCCATCACTGCCTCCCTGAATTGCTGCAGCACCCAGCAGGGGCAGTAGCACCCACTTTGGGAATCACTGCTATAGACTAAGATGCCCAGGAAGTTGCTATTTGTGCATCTTCCATTTCAATTTGGAAGTTGTTAGTTCCATGGAGAAATTTCCTGGGAGCTCCCATCTTGCCAGGAAGATGCTTATTCCTCTTTCGTACTTTTACATGTCACTCTTCACTTCCCAACCCAGTTAGTTAGATTTTTGTAGATGAAATTCTTAGTGTCATACATTTAGAATTGCCAGATAACTTGAAAGATATTGTGTGCATCCCTTCCCTTCATTTTACTGATGAAGAAACTCAAGCCCAGGGAAATAGAGAGTTTTGCCCATGGTCTTTCAGTTCTGTGTCCATTATATATGAACTTGAAATCAAGATTTCCTTCTTTCTTCAGGTCCATCCCTTTTCCCCCCCACAGTACCATGATAGCTCTCCAACATCACATCCTATTTGAAAGTGCTATTTCAGCTATATTTTCCTTTCTGATTCCTCTCCTGACATAAGGAAAGGATTAGGTATGCACTCCATAGAACAGAGTCAGAGCAGAGGGGAGTCTTCTCTAAAAATGCTTTAGATTGGGGGCCTGCCATTGGTAGAAGGAAATACTCATTTCCCTTTCAAATCCTTTGGCTCTCTCAGGTAGTCAGTTAATAAACATTTGTTATAAGCCTACTGTATTCCAGGCACTCTGCTAAGTGCTGAGGATACAAAAAGGGGGAAAATTTTTTTTTTGCTCTCAAAGAGTTCACATTCTAATGAAGTCTCTTATCTTTCTTCTTCACAAAATGTTCCACAAACTAATTATGATGTGGGATACATATGCTTAGCATCTAAAATATTGCTCTCAAACATCTGGTGCATAGAATTCTGGAGCTTTGACCTTCCAAAATATATGTTATGTTTGAAAATGCACTTCTTTTATCCATATAACATAAAAGGATATAAATCTTCATTTGCAAATTACACCTGGCACGAAGAGACCTGTACAATCTGTCTTCTGCTTTCCTTCCTAATATTTTTTTTCTCACCTTCTTCCTCTTAATACAAACTCTCTATTTTATTCAAACTGTCCTGGATCCATTACTAATCTATTTCACATTTCCTGACTTTGGGATTTTGAATGGCCTGTGTCCCTCTCATGGAATGAGCATGCCCTTTACTTCTACCTAATGGAATACCTGGATCCCTTTAAAGCAGTGATTCCCTAAGTGGGTGCCACTGCCCCCTGGTGGGTGCTGCAGGGATCCAGGGAGCGGTGATGGCCACAGGTGCATTTATCTTTCCTATTAATTGCTATTAAAATTTTTTTAAAAATTAATTTCCACGGGGCTAAGTAATATTTTCTCTGGAAAGGGGTCGGGAGGCCAAAAAAGTTTGGGAACCACTGCTTTAAAGCATACTCAAAGTCTGTCTCCTATGGAAAACCTTCTATAATCCCTCCCCCAAGATGTTAATGCTCTCATCTTTCTGAAGCCACTTTGTTTATACCTTGAATCCATTTACCTGGCAACCTAGTGCCAGCTCCTAGATACAAAGACTATCTCACATTTGCCATTCTTTTCCAAGGTTCTGAAATAGTGCATACCACAGAGTAGACCCCTAGTGTTTAGAGATTTGAAGGAAATCTTTGGAAAATATTAGTTCAAGGTGCTCATAAAAAGAACAAGGATAATAGAATTTGAATGTGAATTTCTCCAAATTCAAAGTAAATTCCTGATTTCTTTTCTTACTACATTATAAAATATGCACAATGGCATCTTAGTATAGGATTGTTTGGGCAACTGGTGCTTCAGTGAATAGAATGCTGAGGTCAGGAAGAACTGAATTCAAATCTTGTTTCAGACATTTATTTACTGTATAGCCAGGGGCAAATCTCTTAACTTTTTAGCCTCTATTTCCTTGTCTGTAAAATAGTGAGTGTAATAGCACTTAATTTGTTGGGGTTTTGTACAAATTGAATGAAATAATATATGTAAAGTACTTTGCAACCCTTAAAGGCCTCTACAAATTTATTTTTTAACCTACAGGTTAGCAGAATTTCCCATCCCAAATCTTTCTGACTGGATACCTTATATTAGACTTCATGGTTGGTGGATAATTCATTTCTCCGGGTTTTTTTTTTCTGAAATGTTTAATAGGCTTGATCAAAAAGGAAGAATCTATCACAGTGCAAATGTGATTTATGAGCTATAAATTAACTTTGTTCAGGTCGTCTGAATGATTTGCGCATTGCCCACTCATTTTTGGTGCCATTCTCATCACACTGCCTTCACTAAGGCAGAAAAATAGAGACCATTCTCTCTTCTGAAAATGGAAACCTCTTATATCTTGATCTACCAACACTTGCCCAAATTTTGGGTTATGAGAATATTTTGCCATTTTCTTTCTCTTCTATCCTAAAAGCACAAACCCCTCCATATCCAGTATATGATAAATGACCCGTCCTGGAGTTTAGTGTTTACTAAAGAAATCATATGACTTGGGTTCCCATGAAGTGCTTGTGATAAAAAAACAATTAGTGGTCTATTTGACCTAAAAATGGATAGCAGCCTAAAAGAGAGTCTAACATTTCCTCTTTCCTTATTAAATATAATTAATTATGTTTTAGCTTAGCTTATTTCCTTGTTAAAATGTTCTTCTCCTTTGTAGTCCTGGTGCACTGGAAAAAAGGTGGATGATCTCTAATTCATCAACCAGTTTCACAGATGTTATCTTGAATTCCATGAAACAAGGTCAATTTCTTCAAGTAGAATATGCCTCCCACACTACTCATTGTCTCCTGCCTTACGGTTTTTAGATGTTCTTTCAATATTGTGACAATGAACACTAGAAGAAGTAATCTCTTTTTTTTAACCTTCATTCAATCCATCCAAATAAAGGTGAAATGGATTTTATAATTATGGGGAAATTATTTTTTCATAATTTTAACAGACTATAAAATAGTGTCAAAGGGAAGAGATTATAGTTTTAAGACTCCAAATTTAAAGTAGCCTCCCAATGTAAACACATTTATGTCTAATAAATATTTATTTCTTGAGCACCAATTTTCCTATCAAATATAGACCTAATCTATATAACTTTGATTTTATTTCCAATTTCTTTGATAGCACAAAAATTTAAAAAATTGGATATAATTTCCCTTTTTGATCAGATGTCAGCCTTTCTGTAGAGATTTGTCTTTGATTAACCTCAGCCTCTTATGCCTGGTTTCAATCAACTATTCACATCTACAACTTTTACCTTCCTCCCTCTGTACCTTTGCTGATTTTGTTCGTGGACTCTAGAATGACCTGTCTCTATTTCTAATTATCCACTTCATTTTTCAAGCCACATCTTCAGACCTATCTTCCCTGGTAAAGTCACCAAGTTTTTATGTCTCTCTTTTTTTGAACTCCTTAAACATTGATTGGTAAATTGATACCACTTTAAATTACTCTCATTGGTACTACAATAGTTTCAGATCCTGATGGCTAGGCACCTAGACTTCCTGCCCTCCAGACCAGATCACTCTAATGAATGAAATTCTCTAGAGATGCATATTTTAATTTTAAAATATGAATTTATTAATTGGCCACTCAAGATTTTTTAATTAAATTTCTTTTTATTTTTAGAAAAAATTTCCATGGTTACATAATTCTTGTTTTTACTTTACCCTTCACCCCTCACACCCCCCCCCCAATAGCTAACTAAGAAGGCAGGGGTGGCTATCAAGATTTCTAACAATCCAAACAGATGCAAACACCTCAAAAAAGGCCCAAAAGAGGAGCGAGTGAAGAGAGAGAGAGAGAGAGAGAGAGAGAGAGAGAGAGAGATGAGATGTGAATGAGAGCAACCAGGCAACCAGAACCAGGATGGACCAGAGAGAGGAAAGATTTAAGAGGGAGTAACTAAGCAGTTAAGCTCATGGAGGAAAAAGAGCCAGAAAAGAGGGGCAAAAGGGACTGATTCATTTTCCTGCATATCTTTTATATTCCTTGTGATATCACCATCTAGTCGCTCCCAGAATATCCTTAGAAAGTTCTGATTGGAAAACAGGCATGTAGGAAGTAGCTAGGCTCAGAGACTCCTCCCTCTCCACTTCATCACAAGAAGAGGAGGGTCTCAGGAGGAAGCCAACATATAATTTGTCATTTGCCAAGTGGCTAGACCACCCTGGAAGCTAGAACTGATTTCATCAACTAACAGAGTTCTTATTTACAGTAAATAAGTAACAAGTCTCCACCTTGTCTATAAAAGATCTCTGTGAAAGAAAAGAGAACTCAGGCTAATTTCAAACACTGGAGGAGAGATTATTTGAGTACACTTACCCCTCATTCTCTTTTAGAGAGTCATCTTGCTCAAGAAATAATATATCTTAATTGGAAAAAAAGAAGAAATGAAAAAAAATCAATACATTAAAAAAATCCAATAAATACATTTTTAAAAGCCCTGAAAATATATGGAAGGTATCATACCCATGAAAGCCCTGGTTCTTTTAGAAGAGTGAGGTGAATCATTTTTGATGGTTATACATACCTATCCTTTGGAATCATGAATTTTCTTGGTAATTTCATATCACTCAATTGCGTTGCTTTTGTTGTCATTATTCCTTACATTTATAATTCTGTAATTATTTTTGTGGACTGGGTTTTTTTTTCTGCTTATTTCACCGGTTAACAGGTTGTGTAAATCTATTCATGTTTTTCTGTATTTATCATAGTTGTTTCTTGTAGAATAGTAATATTCTATCCCACTAGTTTTATCACATCTAACTAAAGCACTTTTACTTCATTTCCAACTTCTTTGATACAAAAATAATTGCCATTTCCAAAATTTGGTGACTATATGGACGTTCTTCTTATTAATGACCATCTTAGGACCACAAGTCTAATAGCAGAATCCCTAATTGAAGGATAATTACTTAATCTGCTTAATTCCAATTGTTTCCCCAAATGATTTTACTGATACTCAGCTCTAACAATAATGCATTAATGTGCCTATATCGCACAATTCCTCCAGTATTGATTATTTCCATCCTTTTTCACATTTGTCAATTTGCAGGTTATGAAGTAAAAACTTAAGGTTGTTTTGTTTAGTTTTTCTCTTATTAATTCTGATTTAGCAAGTCATTTCTTATGGTTATTAATTGTTTATATTTGTTTTCTTTTGAGAATTATTTGTTAATACACTTTTACACATCATCTATTGGGAATATTATGTAATTGGACATTTTTTCTTTCTATTTGTTCTTTTCCCTTCTTAAACTGATTGTATTATTTTCATTTATGGAGAACTTTTTTTTTAATTTCATGTAATTAAATTTATCCATTTTATCTTTTGCAATTACTTTTATATCATTTAGTTTAGAACACTTCCATTATCCATAACTTAGGCACTATATAATTCCTTTACCTGCTAAAATTTTATAATATAATCTTTAAGGTTAAAGTTCATATATCCATTTAGAATGTATTGAGAAAGAATGTATGAAGGATTAGTATAAGCTAATTATTGCCAGACTGCTATCCAGTTTTCCCAGTAGTTTTTCTCATAGACAGAATTATTTTGTAAGGAATTTATTTTTTATGGTTTAAATAGAGTTCCATAGTTTTCTCTTGTCTAATCTACTCTATTAAGCTACTTCTCTATTTTTAAGCCAACAGCAAAAAGTTTGATGAATGCTGATTTTTAATGTTGTTTGCATTGTGGAAGTACTATTTTTTGTTTATTCTTTCCTTTTTTCATTCTTTCTTTAATCAGATTCTTTGGGAATTCTTATTGTTTATCTCTATTGCATATGATACTCACTTTTGGTTTTAGATTATTTTTATTGATATTAAAAAGTTTCCATTATGTCTATACTTAGTTATATTTTAGTATCAATGAGTGCTACACTTTCAACTTATCAAAATAATCATGTAATTTTAGATTTTTTCCCTATAATGTGATAAATTGTATTGATTATTTTCTTAGTGTTAAGTCATCCTTGCTTCCTTTACATCAATTTGTCTTGATTATGATGAGCAATGTCTTGGATAAATTGCTATTTATCTGTTGAATGGAATTTTGTTTAAATTTTTGCATCAATTTTAAATAATATTATTAATTTATAGTCCTTCATTTTTTGCTTTGACTTTTCCTAGATTAGATTTTAGAAATATAGTTGATGCATAAAAAAGCCATATAATATTTTCCCAATTTTGAAAATAATGTTCTTGTATTAGTTTTAATTATTATTTAAATACTTTATATCATTTTTTTGTAAATACATCAGGAACATGAGTTCTTGATTCCTCCAAAATATATGCCTTGTAGCTCCTCCTTGTAGAGAATAAATTATTAAAGATCTCCATTTGGCTTTCTATGATTTAGTGCCTTTGTATTTTAAGGTATTGCTCTATTTCTTTTATGTTCTCAGTTTTGTCAGCATATAGCTGTTCATAGTAGGTTCTGACAATTCTTTGCTATTCTTCTGGTTATTTTTAAAAAATTACAACTTGATAAGTTGCTGTTATTTTTTGTTAATTTTCTGCCTTATTGGTAATCAGATTTTCTGAATGTTTATCATTTTTGTTAATCTTTTCAAAAACCAGCTTTAAGTTTTGATTATCATCTCTAAATCTTTTTTTTATTTTCAACTCCTTTAATTACTAGTATCATCTTTTTTATTTTTATTTGGGATTTGGTTATTTGCTTTCTATTTTTAAATTCCATATTCAGTTCATTATTCTCCTTTTTCTCTTGTTTTAATGAATGTTTGTAGGGATACAGTTTCCTCCAGAGGACTACTTTACCTGTATCTTTTTAACTTCCACAAGTTGTTTCATCATTGTCCCTTCTTTACACATAATTATAAATTCTTTCTATGATTTGTTCTTTGACCACTTATATTATCATTCATTCAGACACCATCTGTGTTTTTTTGCTCCAAAATTCATTACTATTTTCATTGTGTTCTAGTATGCAAAGGATGTGTTTACTATTCTTATCTTTTTAATACATGACTATTACTCTGTAAGATTCACATGGCACAGAACAATATACATATTATATGGTCCCATTTTAAAAGATATCGGAGTCTTCTTAGCTTTAGTTTCTTCAGGGATTTTCAATACATATTTTTCTTTTTTAATCTTTCTTTTAGATTTCTCCAAGTTAAAGGAAGTATATTAAAGCCCCAATATTGCTTTTTTTTTTTACTGTTATATCTTCTTGCCATTTAGTTAAATTTTCCTTTGTCAGTTCAGGTACTAAGTCCTTTGGAATATGTACACTTAATATTGGTATAGGTTTGTTGGCTGTGATTCTTTTCAATATAATGTTGCTGCATTTATTTAACTTCTTGCATACAGATTTTATTTGTAGACTCTTGAGATATCTCATGGAAAGAGAAAATCTCTAGTCCTCCATATTCTTAGTTATCACATGACCTGGAAATCTGATTTCATTATTTTAGATGGGAGCACTCTAGATTATCCAAAAAGGCATCAATTTTTGGTTTTATCATTGTGAAAAAAACATAGTCTATCTTTGATTCAGGAAAAAGGTATCCATTAGTTGCTGTGAGTAAAATTTTATAATTTTGAGACTAACTACTTTATAATCCTCTTACTTTACCTAGATTTGTCTTCTAAAAGTAAAAATGTAGTTCATCTACCACCTACATATCTTTGAAGACTTTCTACCTTTTTGGAGGCAATAAGGCATGTACTATACTGGCATAACATTTTAGAAGCCATTCACAAAAAATAACTCTAGGTCTCATATACTCAGTTTCTTCATATGCTAAATGGTGGTGGTGATGATGATGATGATGATGATGATGATGATGATGATGATCAGGAGGAAGAGGATGATGATAAATAATACCAATCTCACAAGTTCAAAACTCAAATAAGAGAACATACATAAAATATTAACTTGATATCGAAATGTTAAAATGAAAATGAGAATGCTAAGATGATGGCATTACAAGGCATTGGAAGATTTTATGATTGGAAAGCCACTTAGGGGTTGTCAAGTCCAAGCCTTTATTTTTTTTAAACACTTAGCTTCCATCTTATAATAAATATTCTGTATTGGTTCCAAGGCAGAAGAATGGTAAGGGCTAGGTTATGAAGGTTAAGTGATTAGCCAGCCCAGAGTCAAACATCTAGGAAGTATCTAATACTAGATTGGAACCCAGAACCTCACATCTCTAGACTTGGTGCTGAATCCACTAAACCACCTAATTACGCCCTCAAGCCTTTAATTTTTAAAGAGGATGAAACAAAGGTCAGCAAAGATGTAATGCTCAGGCTCACACAAAGAGTAAGTACCTCAGTGGGACTCAGACTCAAGTATTTCTGACCCAGAGGCCAGAATATTGTCTATTATACCATACTACTTCCTAGAAATTTGTTGGGAACTCATGACTCTCCCTGTGACATGGTAGCTGAGTTGTTAACCAGAAACTAGAAGTCTATGGTTCACATATGTAAGATTTTCCTTAAACTTTCAAAGCTGAAGATTTTATCCAATGGAGAATTATACAGCAGATGATTGATATAATGCTTAGGTACAGTAGGTTGGCCCATGAGACCAGTGAACTAATCAGAAGCAATCTTATTATTTTATCTTATTTTATTTTATTTTATTTATTTTATTTTGGAAACCCTTTCCTTCCATCTGGGAGTCAATTATGTGTATTGGCTCCAAGGCAGAAGAGTGGTAAGGACTTGGCAATGGAGGTTAAATGACTTGCCCAGAGTCACACAGCTAGGAAGTATCTGAGGACAGATTTGAACCTAGGACCTCCTGTCTCTAGGTCTGGCTCTCAATCTACTGAGCAACCCAGCTGCCCCCCAATCTTATTATTTTAAATTGTTATTCTCAAAGTAAGTCAAAGTTCCATATAATCACAGGTTGGGATAACAGAATATCAAGTTCAAGCTGTCTAATAAAATTCCAAAATTTCAAGATGTAGAGCTAGGATGAAATTTAGTGTCCATTTAGCCCAACTCCTTTTACAGAGGAGGAAACCAAGGACAATTATAGGAAAGTGATTTACCAAAGGCCTAACTATATAATAGTTATAATATGATCTCAGTCTCTCTTACAGTAAATCTGATATACATTCCCCAAATCACACTATTTTTTGTGCACAATTTCTTTAATCACAAAAATAATTCAGGAAATAAACATAAATATAACTCTTGTCACAACACCTCAATCACTGGTTACTTTAAAATAACTATAAAGGCCACATTTGAATTTAATTATATGATAGTCCTTCTCTCCATTTTATCATGATTCAGTTAAGTTCAAGAAGCATTGAGTAATAAACTGGCATTATGTTTAGCAACAGAAATAAAATTAAATACAAATAAAAAAATATGCCTTCAATGAGTTCACTTTCTAAGGTCCTTTACCTAATGGTTAATACCTCTCCAGACTACTTCATATATATTTATGCTCCAGGATTTCTGCCATTTAATAGTTAATCAAAGGTCTTGAGTTCTCTTTCTTTCCCTTTTTTTTTGCCCTCTATACTCCTAACCCTTCAATTCATCAGTATCATTATCTCTGGGTTTCTAAATGTAACTCTTTTATTTTCACTTTTGATATGGAAATTTCATTCCATTATAGAACTATCTGTATGCTTTGCACAGGGTCATTTTTTTCTGATACTCTGATGAACCTGTGATCCCACAGATGTGGATACTCCTTATTCTGGCACAGATAGCAACATAGCCACACCATCACATCCTTTGAAATTCTAATATGTGCTCTATGATTTTGGAGGTCTTTCTTGGATTCCTTCATATATCTCCTGGATGCCTATTAAAGCATTAGGTAGTCCATGTGACCCTGCCTGCCCAAAGCATAAATAATTGATCTCCTATCTCCATGTACTTCCTTTTATTTTTTTTAAACCCTTAACTTCTGTGTATTGGCTCTTAGGTGGAAGAGTGGTAAGGGTGGGCAACAGGGGTCAAGTGACTTGCCCAGGGTCACACAGCTGGGAAGTATCTGAGGCCGGATTTGAACCTAGGACCTCCCGTCTCTAGGCCTGACTCTCAGTCCACTGACCTACCCAGCTGCCCCCCCCCCCACACTTCCTTTTATTTTTGACACCTTACTTTTCATCTTAGTATCAATACTGTGTATTGGTTATAAGGCAGAAGAGCAATAAGGGCCAGGCAATGGGGATTAAATGACTTGCCCAGGGTCACACAGCTGGGAAATATCTGAGGTTAGATTTGAACCCAGGACCTCCTGTTTCTAGGTCTACCTTTCAATCCACTGAGCCACCTAGAAGCTTTCATATTTGACTCTTGGCATCCCTTTGATTTCTCCAGAATCAGCTCCAACACTTTTGCATGTCTCAGAAGTCACTTTTACATTCCACTTGAAGGCTACTTACTTCTTAACATCTCTGTATTAGATATTATTTAAGATTTACCTATTATATCATTAATGCAGGGAGCTATTTAGTAATGGAGTTCTACCATTATACCTGAAACCATCTGTATAATTTATAGTCCCTGATATTTGCTTAGATTACTAAGAGGTTAAGAGACTTTCTAAGGACTACAGATCAAGAATTTGTCAGAAGTAGATCTTCTTGGAGATGAGACCAGCTCTCTTACTATTATGCTACATTATGCCTTGTGGACCATCTATGTATATATATTATTTTTATATGTACCTTCTTCCAATCCTATTAAAGTTCCTTAAAGAAAAGGACAATTTTGTTCCCTTTGCATTCGTTATTTATGTAGAGATGAATGCAACATAAGGGCTTAGGAAATGCTGATTGATTAAAACTGTACCCCTCAGTTAATTATTGAATACAAGGCATTCTTTGTAATCCAATTTATTCTATGTGCACCCACTGCATTATCTCCCTTTTATGTGTTGGTCCATCAGAAAGGTCAATTTATTTTAGTTTTGGTGAAAGGTTTTGACCTCCATGGTATTAACAGCCTGAGATAATTTGATGTCTACTACAAATATGATGTCAATTTTTAAAAGAATTTTCTTGAATTTCTTGGAAAATTGCTGAATTGTTTCCATAGATGAAGTGAGCAAATGGATTTTCATCAACCAACCATGACCAAAATATCAAAGTCTCAAATGGAAATCTAAATATCAGATTTTTTTTTTTGAGAATAGGTTGAGTTCATCATGCCCGGTGAGGTAGAGTTCCAAAGAAGGATGTTTGACATTTACCTGAGAATGATGGGCTGAGACACTTATAAAAACAGGAATTCGCTTGTCATCAGTTGTAGAGGTAAATATCATGGAAAGGTCAAATTTTCTTGAATAGATCAGAGAACACTAAGTTTGTGAACAGGATAAGATGTTTGTTTCCAGCAAGAAGGGCAATACCCTATACACATATTTTCAAAATGTTACTAATGCAGATTAGCTATGTTCAGTTGAGAGATACCTGGGTAGAAATACTTTTGGCATTAGAGAGATCTTGAATCATTCTGTCTTTTACTGTGGTCTCTCTATGAGGTTGGTTGAATTTTAATATTCATTTTGGAAAGATCCTTTACAGTTTGTAATAATAATTACTTCCACTGAACAAGAGGATGAAAGAACAAAGTTCATTTAGATAAAAATATAAAGATTTTTTTAGACTCTAAAATGGTACTTACTGTAGTTGCCTCTACCAAGAAGGTCAAGGCACTTCTAATGGGACTCTGACTTCTGGTTCTAGTTGATTCAGTTGGCTACAGGTCAGAGGGTAGACACACACACACACACACACACACACACACACACACACTCATATATACACAGAGACCAGACCAGACCATATGACCTGAACTAGCTACTATCCAGGGAATCAGAAAATGGGACCCAAAGAAAGAAATAACCAACATGGAATTGCTTCCATCCACTGGTACACAACCTGAACTCTTTCTCCAGTGATTATCATATTCCCATTACCTCTTCCCCTCCTTATTCCTAAAATATTGAATCCCAAATACTCCTGCACTGATATAATCCTTTTCTTGGCATGGAATTCAACAGAAATTCCTCTAGGGCAGTGATGATGAATCTTTTAGAGGGGCAGGTATTGTGAAAAATACCCTCAGCTGAGCATGGAGAGGAGGAGGGGAGCAACCCAGCACCGTGTTCCTCTGGGTTTTGTAATAATGGAATTTGTTAGGATGTATAAGGGAATCTTGCAGGGGTGTAATATGAGACTGAAGCTAGGGATAATAGCTGATAGGAATAGGGAATAAGGCAAGACAAGGGACCCAAGGCTGGAGGTAATCAAGGGAATAGACTAGGTAGTAGGGAAATTAAGGCAATATAGTGGATGAGGAAGGTACAATGATGAAGGTTGGTAGTTGAGGTGGTAGGAGAAATAAGGGAATGTCTGAATTTAGGGAATATAACACTGAAGTACCAAGGTTGCAAGGGAGAGGATGAGTTAATTTAAGGCAGGCAACAGCAGCAGGGAAACACAGACTGGGATCCAGGTTAGAGACAAACACTGAAGGGAAATAGACTGAGCCCTTAAAGTAAAAGGACACTTTTACAGAGCAAGGTTAGACCCAGCCACAGCCAGCTTGAAACTGACTCGAGGCTTTAGTCAGTTTCACAGGAAGGGACTGGAAGGAAATATTGAAGTTACACTTCCTTCAAAATGGATACCCTCAGCTTCCCTCAAACTCCAGAGAGTATGTTATTCCTCTCTCTCTTCCTCCCTCTCTTATTAATCTACTAATGAAGTAACCAAAAGGTCTTGATTAAATACAAACGGGGTTTATTGTCTTCTAGGATAGATTGGCAGGGTAGAGGATACAAGGTAGCCCTAATAGCCACTTAGAGAAACTTCAGGTGGGGGAAGAGGGGCAGGAATGTGAGACTGAGAAAGGACCTGCCTTAACTCAGCTCTCAGGTGGTTTTGTAATCAATGGGTTAGGAAAGTTGGATACAAAGAATCAATAGGTAAATTGTTGCAAGGGTAAGCCCAATTTGACTATATAAAATATCAAGTTTAAACTAACACTCCGACCTACCCTCCTTCCAAACCCTCACAGGAATTCAGGCAGGGGAAATGAAGTGGGAATAGGGTATGGTAGGGAGATTCAAAGGAATTAGCTAAATTAACAAATCTCAAAAGAAAAGCTGAAAAATATAGGCCAGCTTTCAATCTCAAGAAGGAGCTCAGATGGACCCTGGTTCTCTCCACGAGTTCCCAAGACCAACTGAACTTTTCCCAAGATTCTAAACCCCTTAACTGACAGAAGAATTCTGCAAAGCCTGCAAAACTGTTATGCCCCCCTCTCTGTACCACAGTTTCTAGTAAGAAACTCTAGGAAACTCTGTACTGGGGCAAAAAACACATGTACCCACAGAAAGGGCCCTGGGTGCCCTCTCTGACACACGTGCCTGAGGTTCACCACCACAGCTGTAGGCCAGTCCCATGGAGGACAAGCTTTGTTAGATTCTCTTAAATGTAAAGACTTTTTCCATTGGTGTAAGGGTGTTTCATTTGATTCCGTTTCTGAATCTTGAAACCTCAGCCCAACCTAAATTAAGCATGACTTAAAATGGGATTCTTTATCATCTCAGAAAGAACCAGACTAAGATCAGAGAATCTTCTCACCAGAGTGATATACTTTGCTGTCACAAAAACCCATGAAGATGATCTACTAAATTATGAAAGTTTTGATATCTGCATGTAAGAAGCAAATGCCAATATTGGTCAAAACACAGATTCATTGAAATTTTAAAGTGCATCTATAGACTTTAGCTGAAAAGAACCTATTAGAGGCAACTCTCCAATTTAGAAGGAAGAGGCACTCTGCTGATTCATAGAGATAAATCTTGCACAGATGACAATTCAATAAACTTAATACATTTCACACAAATCAAATTCCTCAGAGGTCTTTTCATGGACCAATTGAATGGATTCGATTCTATGATGAATGAGTGTATAAAGAGCAAAGCATCTGATGTACAATGATGGGAGAAAGCTCATTTAAGAGCTTGTACGAATGCAAAGAACCATTTCTGGAGTGCAGAAAGGGAAGAATGGAAGGCTATCACAATAATGGAAGCCATGTAGAATGATGCAGCTCAATCTAACATCTTATTAGAGAAAAATGAATAAATAAAATTACAGCCCAATCTAAGGAGTCCTACCGTTATCTTTACAAGGGCACAAATATTGGAGCATTACATTGTAAGAGAAGATTTGAGTCAGAAGCCAAACAGCTTTAAGGAAGATTTCAAAAGGTGAAGAAAAAAATACAAAATCTGTCTGGGAAATATCAATGCAATACAAAATATGCTTATACATAGAGAAAATAGCCTCACTTATTTGCTAAAATTTTGTTGATTTTTTTAAAAATTGTGGCCCTGTAAAAATGACTTTGTTCACAAGGGGATTAACCTCCTTTCTCCTCTTTTCCCCCACTTACAACAATATTAATGATAAAGAAGTATGGTGTTTCCATGGCGATAAAGCCTTTTCCCCTCATGTTTCTCCTGTGTTGCTGTATATTCTCTTTAAATCTTTCCTGGGATTGCTATTTATTTATATTTAATTTCATTTCTAATCTCTCTTTTTAAGCTTATCTATAATCCTTTTTAATGTATAGGCACCTAGAATGTAAATAGAGCATTAGTATCTCCAATTCACAAATAAACCATGTCTTAAAAGTTCATAGACATGTCATATATTTAGATATTGAAATGATTTTGGAGGTGATTGAGCTTAATTGCCTCATTTCAGAGATAATAAAATAATAAAATGAAAGCATAAAGAGGAAAAATGACTTGCCCAAGGTCATACAGTTAGTAAATTTCTGAGACATATTTCAAACCATATATTTCTAATTCTAAGATCAACTCCTTATCCAAAATGCCAGATTGCCTCTATTTATAAATAGGTTCATGGTTTGTGATTATACTGTGGAATTACTATACAAAAGGGATTTTGGTGGCCAGGGCCAGCTGTTAGATCCTGTTTCATTCAAAGAATATTTTTAAAAAGACTATTTTTTATGAGCACTGTTTGGTTTCTAATACCTAAGCAAAGTGGCTGACCCGTTAAAAATAAAAGAAAAAGTTATATAGTGCTTTAAGATTCTCAAAGCACTTTATAATCACAATAGTCTTAAGAAGCCAAAGCTATCATCATTTCCATTTTACAGATAAAAAACTGAGGCAGATAAAGCTTATGTTATTCATTCAGGAATTCAAAATTTGTGTTTGAGGACAGATTTAAACTTAGTTTCTCTTAAGTCTAGATCTAGCACTGATTTTTGGGTCTAAAGTTCTACTTTGCTTCCCATGTAACAAGTACAATTTTTTAAATGGGAAAAAGAATTCCAATTTGTAGTTTGGTATGCCAGGGACATAACATCCTTTTGTCATGGTTACAGAAACAGGAGGTCCAGTTGACTACTTGGCAAGAATATTGGGGAAGAAATTTCCATTCAAAAATATTTGGAAGAAATGAACCTACAATTCTAGGGATATTTTTCTCCACTGCTTCTCTATAATGTTCTGGGATTATGGGCTCTCAAAAGCAATGTCTTCTGACTATAATTCAACTATGTCCTCAATACATCGGAACCTTGGCAAGCATAGGGATATTGATGGCTATGTGGAGGAATATATAGTTCTTTTGCTCAAAGACCCAAATAGCTAAATGTGTAGGGACTTATCACTAGAAGGCTGACTACAGACAAAGAATTTTTTTCCACTGCGGCCACTCCCCAATAAAACCATCTTAGCCGATGGGTTAAATCAGGTTGAGAGTAACTGAAAGGCCTCAAAGCTGTTGATGAGTTAGGGGGGTCCCTAACCCAAGCAGATAAAGAGGTCCTTGACCAAATGGGTAGATGAGAACAATTTGTTCCATCAGCCATGAAAGCAGCTGATGCAAGTACATAGAACCTAGACAGATATCAAAGATGCCAAGGTCATCCATTGCATCCCAGGCCATCATCAGTCATTGCCAATGAGGACACGTTTGTCTTGCTACTGGACTTTGATGACTCTGGAAGAAAAAATGAAGTTAATGACTTTGTGCAACTCTGTCTCACTTAAATTGAATGCACTAGCAAGTTGTCATTACTCCATGATATCATTGGGTTTTTTTTAACCTGAAGAATGCACAACCACAACAAAAGGGATAATAATAGCACATGCATTCCAGAATTGTTAGAATTAAATGAGACAATAATTATGAAGTGTTTATCACAGTGCCTAGCACATAGCAGATGCTATATAAAAGCATCATTATCATCATTATTATTGACTGTATTAACCTACTGTAGTAATTGTGTTTTTTCCCTCAATGTCAGTAGTAACAAAAATATAAAACACAGAACTCTCAAGTTAGAAGTATCTCAGAAACCATGTGTCTATCCAAGGGGAAGAAAACCTTGTTAAAACCTTGTCAACAAATTTTTGTTTAGTTCTTACTTGAAAATGTCTAGAGAGGGGGCAGCTGGGTAGCTCAGTGGATTGAGAGCCAGGCCTACAGATGGGAGGTCCTAGGTTCAAATCTGGTCTCAGTCACTTCCTAGTTGTGTGACCCTGGGCAAGTCACTTGAACCCCATTGCCTACCCTTACTACTCTTCTGCCTTGGAGCCAATACATAGTATTGGCTCCAAGACAGAAGGTAAGGGTTTAAAAAAAAAGAAAGAAAGAAAATGTCTAGAGAAAATACATTACCTCATGAAGGGCATCATTCAGCAGTTGGATAGCTCTAATCCTTAGGAATTTTTTATATATAGGGAACTGCTGTTTATCCTTTTATAAGTTACTACATGTATGACCAAGTCTCTTTACTTTTCTGTCCCTGTTTTTGTTTCTTTGTCTGAAAAATGATATTATTAGATTAAATTTCCTTTATGATGCCTTCCAGATATAAATCTATGTTCTTGTGAACTTTGATCCATATTAGTAACTGGGAACTGATGAATTATCCTTCTAATCCCGATCTCTGGAACCAAGAAGAAGCATTACTCTTCTATGTTATAGTCATTCAAGTGTGGAAATATGGCTACCATGCCATCTTCAGACTTTGATCATTAGTCCTACATCTGCCATGATTATGAGGCCTTTTTTCAACATGGTCATCCTCTGCTGGAAGCTTGACAAATTAGTGCTGTCCTTCCTGAACTGTGGCAACAAAAACTCTACATGATACTTTACATACTATCTGGCCCGAGTTTATCTATAATTTAACTATGACCCATCTCCAGAATCTATGTCTCTCAATACAGCCTAAGAGATCTTTAAATAACAGAACACAGATTTGAACTCAGGTCCTGTGATTCAAAGTTTAGGGATTTTTCTTCCTGTCTGGAAATGCCTCCCATTTAATATAGATCAGGAGAGACAGACAGACAGACAGAGACAGAAAGGGATAGAGAGACAGAGACAGAGAAGTATGTCTATGTAACAAAATATGATATAAATACTAGCTATTAATTTAAATCAATTGGGGAAAGAGATATCTAACCATATGATTCTTCAGTCTTTCTGAGAATGATTTAATAGAGTAAGCAGCACACTCATGAAGGGTCTTGAGGAAGGGGGATAACAATATTTTTTATCATATTTTCAAACCAGAACTTTTAAAAATATATTTAATTATTGTCATCATGGGAAATGCATACTCTATCTAGCCTTTGGGAATGCTTCTTTTGCCCTATGTTTTAAATCTTTAATAATAATGGAATAATAACTGAAAAACCTGTTTTTTACATGAAAAATGATACTTCTCCAAAACAATAAAAACTAACAAATGTAAGCTATAAGTACATTTTAAAGATGATGTGTTGTACTTTTGGTCCATTATTAATTTGGTTATCAATCATTCTCCTTCTGTGAGGTGACATTATGTAGTGTATAAAGATGATGTTTTGTAGTAAGGAAGACTTAGATTCAAATCATACGCTTTCCACATCTAAGAAGACTTTCTCTGTACCCTGTCAGGGGTTATATATGCAGTGAGATAATACATACAATCATGGAATAGTCATTTAAGTTCTCAGGATACTCTCCAAATCTCTTAGTAACAAAAGAATTGCCAACCCAAACTGGAAGAGGAAGTTCTTCCATTGGTTATTTCTTAACATGAAAAAAACACAGTTATAATCCGGTCTTAAAATGAAAATAAAGAACTAACCCTCATAATGTCCTAGGACAACTAGTGTCTAAGAAGTTTCATGTTCTTTTCAAACTGATATCTTTTTGTTTAAATTTGGCAAAAATTAGATCAATGTAACACAATTATTAAAAGGTTATAAATAATAAGTGGTTCAGTGCTTTTATCACATTTTCATTAATTTCTTTATACTGGGCATGAAAAGATCTTAATTGGCAGTGATTTGCAAATATCTGGAGTCAGATCTATTAAAATTCAATGGACAGATCCCTCAGGAGAAGAAAAAAATGACAGCTATAGCACTGAGTTAATTCCTGTGAAAGGTTTATAGCATTCATTTACAAACATATTTTAGGCTAAAATGCATGGCAACCAAAAGAATCAGCAGCTGAAGGTCTCTGCATACATGATTTTAATTTTCTTCTCATCTTTACTTTTTGAACTCAAAGTAAAAGTAAATTTTAAGTTTCATTATTTCTGGTCTATTTGTGACTGACTTTTTCTTCTTCTCCTACCCTCTCCTCCATTCATCCATGTGATTAAAATGAGCCCTTGGTAAATCAATTGAGTTTTATTCAGGTTTTAAGACTTTCAGCCAATAATAATTTATTAGTTATCTACCATATGGAAGTAGAATTAATAATAGTTCCTTTTTTGTCCATGTAGACATGAATAGAAAGTAATAATATCAACTAGAAATATTTATGTAGCACTTACTATGTGCCAGACATATAATTTTGTTTAACTGTGGAAAAATCCTGATGGTAGGTGCTGTTATTATTATCCCCATTTTCCAAAAGCAAACAGAATTTAAGTGACTTTCTGGGGTTACACATATAGTAAGTGTCTGAGGCTAAATATGAACTCAGGCCCTCATGATGGTTTGATCTATTTTGCCTCCTAGCTTTCCATATGTAATAACTGCTTAATAAATCCTGATGAATCAAAGTGCAATGGGGCTAAATACTGGAGTTACAAAAACTAAACAAAATATTCTCTGCCCTCAAGGAAGTTGCATTCTACTCAAAGAGTATACAATTTGCATAGATGAACAAAACATAAGGTATTTTGGTGAAGAAAAAATATCAATAACCCCTTTAAGAGAGAATCAAGTCAAATCAATAATAATTTATGAAGCATCCATTGTGTGCCAAACACTGTGCCAAGTGTGCCAAAAGCTCAGGATTGAAAGGCAAAAGCAGGTCTTTGTCTAAAGGAGCTCACACTCTAATAGGGGAGACTTCTTGCAAAGAGACAAGAATAAATGTCTCTGGAAACTTGTTTGCTCTCTCTTAAAGAGACAGCTTAATTTCTGCCTGGAAAGGAGAAGATTGAGACTAATTTAAATGCTAGATCTCTGCTCCCTTCAGAGATGGGGTACTAGGCAATAATTAGATCTATCTTCTTCCTTAGATATTTTTAATATATGGAAAAAATTATTTTTAGACTGTGTTCCTAGCACCAAATAAAGTGCCTGGCATATACTAAATATTTAACAATTATTTTTCATCAATCAATCAATTAATTAATTAATTCCTTTATATTTTTGGCATTATTTCTTATTTAATGACCCAGAAGTCATGCATGATACATACTTTAACTATAAGGTTTAAAATTAGAGAAGGAAGCCTCTGAGAAGCATAGTAGATAGTGTGCCAGACCTGGAGTCAGGAGGACTTGGGTTCAGATTTGGCCTCAGACATGTCCTAGAGATGTGACCCTGGGTAAATCACTTAATTCTAATTGTTAAGCTTTTGCCACTCTTCTATCTCCAGTTTGAAGTAAAACTTGTATTAATATGTCATTCTAAACCAGGGGTTAATGGTTTAAGAAATAAAAATAGAATTAGGGATGAAAATAACCAAGTAGATATCAATGTCGTCATTGACAATAATGTAAACATATATGGATGTGATAGAGATGGTAACAGTGTTCAATATGGACATATAACTAGAGTGAGAGATATTATGTAAAGAATACTGAGACAGAATGACATAAAGATAACTAGAAATGTATACATACTGATGATTACAGATACATCTACATGCATACAATAATTTGGCCAATGGTTATTCTTCAGCAGATCTTATAGAGTCATTAGTGGTAGAGTTCATATTCATGTGATGATAAAATATTCCCTAACATAGCAATATGTTAGAATAAATTTGTCCTTTTCTATAGGAGTTTGATCAGAACAAATTGTACTCATTGAAGTAGGAAAAATACTCAAATTAAACATAAATTTTAAAATGACTACAAAAAACATACCAAGGGAAAATGGAAAGGAAAAAGAAAATATGTGAGATGAGACAGGCACTTACAGTTAACCTGATTCTTCTGCACCACATTTTCACTGAAATCTGGAACTTAGAACTGACAAAATCCTTACTGGTTGAGAATAAGGTAATGAAAGGAAGAAAAGTAAGAATTAATTATATACTCATGTTTCCTGCTACATAATTAGAAAACAAAATATTTCTTTGTGAACAATGAAAGATTCTTTTTTTGTTACCTGATATTCGTTATTTTCAAGTTTCACTTGATTCTAGACAGAAGAAAATTGCATTTTATTATGGTAGGTTTTATTTCCAGTCATAAGACATGAACAAGAACAATTATGACAAAGGTTAATAAGGAAATGTTTTGGCCAGACCAAAATGTGTTTTAAGCATTCAGTAACAAATAGAATTCTAAATGTTTTTAATGGTATACCCAGGATTTAAATTGCTTCTTAAATTATGCCATTTTCTTGCTCTTGTATTAATTATGTACACCCTCATATGGAAGATGATGCAGCAGAAGCACAAATAGTTTTGCGGTGTTTTCATTTGAATATATGAAATAAACGATGTCATTTCCCAGAGTTAATGGTGCATTAATTGCAGACATCATTTTTCTTTAGTGCATTCTCAGGAAGAGAGAGTATGTAGATCCAAGAAGAGGCTAATAACAGAAAGCCCAGAATGTTAAACTTTTTATCATAATCACTAACTGGACCAACAGACTCTATTCTGTCTACCCCCATTATGTGCTCTGACATCAAGTCACACATGCTACAATATATTGATTCTTTCTGGTTCCTTTCTGGTTTTCTAACTGATTGAACAGATATAGATCCATTAGTTGAAAAGTGGAAATTTCCATGTATAAAATGCAATTTTCATATTTTAAAGAAATTTGGGGGGGAATAATCTACCCAAAAACTATCTCTGTAGAGTCCCTGAGGATGTTTTTGCATGTTATATTTAAAAGTCTATTCAAGGGCAGCTGGGTAGCTCAGTGGAGTGAGAGTCAGGTCTAGAGACAGGAGGTCCTAGGTTCAAACCCGGCCTCAGCTACTTCCCAGCTGTGTGACCCTGGACAAGTCACTTGACCCCCATTGCCCACCCTTACCAATCTTCCACCAATGAGACAATACACCGAAGTACAAGGGTTTAAAAAAAAAGTCTATTCAATTTGGAAATAGGTCTGGATCAATGACACATGTTAAAACAAGTGGAAATACACATCAGCCATGGTGGTGGTGGGGAGCTCGGGGAGTGAAGGGGAAAGTAAGAGCATGAATTATGTAACCATGTTAACTTTTCTAAAAAATAATATTAATATATTTTTTTTTAAAAGTCTATTCAACAGGGTTTCATTATTAGCCTTGGAAAGTACAAGGGTCATATTGCCATCTCTCTTCTATCTCCAGTTTGAAGTAAAACTTGTATTAATATGTCAATGATTCATGAATTCATCAAGAGGTCATTTCTAGCTCCAAACATATTTTATTATGATCCACCTATAGAATTAAAAAATTGTCTGAGACTCAGACAAATTAAATATCTTTCTCATGATCCTCCAGTTAGAAGGTGAAAAAAGATTTGAGGACAGGGTTTACTGAGCAAATACAGTTCTCTATTGACTGTGAAATGGTGCTGCTTTGATATATTCTAGAGTTTTATATACATATATATATATATTTTTTTTTAATTTTGCCAACACCTAATATAGCGCTTGACAAATAGTAGGCACTTAATAAATGCTTGGTAAATGGAACTGTATCGCATTTCTTTATTCCCCCAAATATGTGATCTTATCAATAATAGTCTTCCACAATGCAGATCATAGCCCATTAATGCTGGGGCACACATACTGTATTATGTAATGTACATATCCATGTCTTACCCAAAAATCATCAGTACAGATCCACTCCATATATTTTGTCCTTCCTTATGATCTTTTAATATCACATAATATAGGCTAGCTATCATCCATCTCTCACTCTTGTAATATAATTGGGACATAATCTTTGCCCCAGTAATTCCTTTTTATTTGTTAAAATAATATGTGACAGCCTCTTCAATTGATTATGCATTGTTCCAGGGTGCCTTGGGAGGTTCCTCAACTTCAAATGCTTCACTCATCAGTTTGGTCAAGTATCAGGCATTGTTTCCTTTTGTTTACTAGATATTTTGCCTTATCATCCTAGTCATCATTCATATCATTCACAAGCAGTTCATAATTGCTTAATGATTGACATAGGAATAGTTTTTGTAAAAAGATTCCACCTTTTATGTTAAAGATTACTTAGCCATATTCACTCATTCATGTACTGGCAAATACTCAATAAAATTGAAACTCCAATATAACTAAGTTTAGACAAATGGAAATAAAAAGCTTTATCATTTAAATAACCAATATCTGAAGTGAAGTTTTACTCTAGAAAGGTTAATTGGACAAACCAAGGAACGTGTCTCAAAATACCTTTGCCAAAACCAAAGAAATGAAACTAAATGCAGTTTGAAACTTTCTTTTGTTCACAGTGCTGTATTTGGTGTGATGAAATGTAAAAGAAAAAAATGGAGTCCCTAACCAAGATATTTATGCTATATTAGAAGAGTCAAAATGGCACTTTTTTTACTCAACCTAAAATGTCTAAGGACTATTTTAATTTGGGTACATTGTAGTCAATAGACTGGAACAGAAAAATTTCTTAAGTTTTGCACCTAAAGGTAATCATACAACAGATTCAACTCACTTCATCAATATTTTATCAAGCCTTAACTCTGTGCTCTGCTCTGTGGATTCAATGAAACAAATTAAAATATTCTGTCTTTGAGGAGTTTTCATTCTACTGAGTGGATACCAGTTATACATAAATAAACCAGAGCAGTTTGTGGAGAAAGGATGCAAGGAAGATCAGTAATGGCTCCATATATAAGAGAAGGTATATGGGCTGAGTAATGGAAGAAATAAGAGATCCTCAAGTTATTAAGGAGATGAGGGAGAGCATTCCTGCTAAAGAATATAAAAACAAGGTGAAGGCATGGATAATGTCATCATTAGTTTGGGGAATAATTGAAAGTCAGTATAGCTATTATGTATTCTGTATTAAGGGAAGTAATATAACATTACATATACAAGTATAATCTACTAAGATTATTTAATATAAGTATATAATAAAATAAATATTGAAGTATAGGTTGTAGGGAATGTTAAATTTTGGTTGGAAAGTTTACATTTTGTTCTAATGGTACTAAGAAAACACTGAAGAGTTTTGAGTAGAAAATTGTCATGGTCAGAGCTATGACTTGGGAGGATTAATTTTAAAGGTGTATTAAGATTAAGTAACAATAACAACAATAAGAGTAATCATTGTAACACTTTTTCAAAATAAATGTTTATTTATTAACATTTTTAAAGAAAATTTTGAGCACCAAATTCTATCCCT
This sequence comes from Gracilinanus agilis, assembly GCF_016433145.1. NCBI lineage: Eukaryota > Metazoa > Chordata > Mammalia > Didelphimorphia > Didelphidae > Gracilinanus > Gracilinanus agilis. The sequence goes on from NC_058131.1 coordinate 715,528,448, forward strand.
CCATCTTGCCCACCTCTACCCACCTAGAAGGTGAACAATAAGATACTAATTATATGTACTGAAGTTATAGAAAATGTATTTCCATATTAATTATGTTGTCAAACATTTTTAAGGGTGTTTCAGGGGGGCAGCTGGGTAGCTCAGTGGATTGAGAGTCAGGCCTAGAGACAGGAGGTCCTAGGTTCAAATTTGGCCTCAGACACTTCCCAGCTGTATGACCCTGGGCAAGTCATTTGACCCCCATTGCCTACCCTTACCACTCTTCTGCCTTGGAGCCAATACACAGAAGTTAAGGGTCTAAATAAATAAATAAATAAACAAACAAACAAACAAACAAACAAATAAATAAGTAAATAAATAAATAAAGGATGTTTCCGTGTACACTCGAAATTCATCACATTTGTCTCTGGAAGCATTTTTCATCATGGGTATTTTGGAATTTAATTATGTCTTTGTGGCTAAGTCTTTCACAGAAGATTTTCATCGAAATGTTGCTGTTACTGAGTAAAACATTCTAGTTCTCATTTTATTTTGCATCAACCCATAAATCTTCCCAGTTTTTTCCCCTGAAACCATATTGCTCATCATTTCCCACATCACAATAGTATTGACCACAATCTCATACCACATCTTGTTCAGTCATTCCTAAATTGATTAGCACCACTTCCATTTCCAATTCTTTGACACCACAAAAAGAGCTAATGATATTTTTTTACAAAGTATTCTTTTTCCCCTTATTTTACTGAGTTAAGGAACATGCCAGTTTTGTAGTGCTTTGGATGTAATTTCATAGAGGTTCCAGAATGATTGGACCAATTCACAGTTCCACCAGTGGTTTATTAGTGTAGCTATTTTTCCCCCCATCACCACTTCAGAATTTTTTATTTTTCATTTATGTCATATTAGTCAATCTGATAGATATGAGGTGCTAATTGGGTTGTTTAGATGTGTAATTCTATAATAAAATTTGTTTAGAAAATTTTTCATGTAAATTGATCGTTTGGTTTCTTCCAAAAACTGTTCATATCCTTTAACTATTTATGAATCAGGTAGTGTTCTTATTTTTACAAATTTCCCCTTAGTTCTCTGTACTACACACTGTAAATACTTTTGCAAGAAGCCTTTGCAACACACATATATACAGAATATATATGTGTGTGTGTTTGTGTGTGTGTATATATGTGTGTGTGTGTGTGTGTGTGTGCATGCTAATCTGAGGAATGATTCATTTTTCAGAGAAATTTGTTGTAAAATTTTCCGTGCTTTCCTTCTTTTGTTCTAATTTAGGCTACATTGGTTTGTTTGGATAAAAACTTTTAAATTTCATGTAATCAATACCCATTATACTTCTCTTGATCTCATCTATCTCTTTTTTTTTACCATAAATTATTCCTTTATCCCTAGATCTAACAAATACATTTATTCATGATCTTCCAATTTACTTATGATAGTACCCTTTATATCTTGTAAATTTTTAGTTTATTTTGTTATATGATGTGAATATTGGTATACACTTAGTGTCTGTCAAACTTTTCTTTTTCTCATTTACCCAGCAATTTTTGTTTTGTTTAATGTTAAGTTCTTGCCCACAAACCTAGAATCTTTTGGATTTTCAAATATCGGATTGTTTTGGTGATTTACTATGCTTTATTGCATATCCAATCCATTCTACTTCCCCACTATATTACTTCTTAGGCAGTATCAGATTGTTTTGATGATTGACACTTTACAACACAGTTTGGGATCCAGTTGAACCAGGCCAACTTCCTTCACATTTTTATGATTAATTAGCATTTTTATTCTTCTAGGTGATTTTTGTTATTGTTTTTCCTAGATCTATTTAGTACTTTGATAAATATGGCTCTGAATAAAAAAAAAAGATAGAATAGCAATTTTTTTGTTATATCTGCCTGATGTATCCATTAGCAAATCATATTTTCCCAATTGTTTAGATCTGTCTTATTTCTGTTAAAAGTTTTATAATTTTGATCATTTTGTTCATAGATTTGTCTTGGTGGGTAGGCTTCTAAGTATTTTATATGTCTGTAGATATTTTAAATGGAATGACTTTCCACCTCTGCTATTTTGGAGTAGCATATAAAATGCCAGTTTTTGTTAGTTTATTTTATATGATGCAACTTGGCTAACGCGGTTAATTCTGTCAACTAGTTTTTTTTATTATTATTATTGATTCTCTAATGTTCTCACGATAGTATCATATTGTCTTCAAAAAGTGATAACATTGTTTCCTCTTTGCCTATTTTTATTATCTCAATTTTTTTTATGTCTTCTTATTATAGGTACATAATATTCGATAATAATGATGATAATAGAAGTCTTTTTTTCACCCTTGTTCTTACTGGAAATATTTTTTGTTTATCCTCTATAAATAATCCATGTTTTTGGTTTTAGATAGATGCTACTTATCATTTTAAGAAAAGTTCCCTTTATTATTATGTTTTCTAGTGCTTTCGAGAGGAATGAGTATATTTTCAAAAGTGTTTTATGCATTAAATAATCATGTGGTTTTTATAATTTTGTTATTAATATGGTATATGTTTATACTTTTCCTAAAATTAAAGCCCCAAATCCCTCACATAAATCCAAATGGACTATAGTGTGCAATCTTTGGGATCTATTGCTATAATCTCCTGGCTATTTGCATCAATGTTCAATAGGAAAATTGACCTTTATTTTTCCTCTCCCTTACTTAGGAATTAAAACCAGCATTGTGTCATGAAAATAATTTCATAGGACTTTCTTTATCTAGTTTTAAATAATATTTGGACTAATTGCTCCTTAAATGTTCATTTTTTCAATTTTGAATTTAATTTTAATTTTAAATTAATTTTAAATTTTATTTATTATGTATTTGATATAAATTATATATTTACTATAAATATATTTAATTTTAAATTTAAATTTAAATCTGTCTGGTCTTCTGGACTCTTTTATTAGGCAGCTAATTTATGGCTTGTTCTGTTACTTAAATATTGTAATTCCTCTTCTATTATTCTGGATAATTTACATGTATTGAACGTATTATACATTTATTTATATTATCTGTGTTTTATTGGCACATGATTGGAGAAAATTACCTGTAATAAATATATCAATTTCTTCTTTATTAGTGACACATTCAAACTTTTCACTCTTTATATTGATAATTTGGTTTTTTAATGCAATTAATCAAGATTTTATGTATCTATTGCTTTTTTTTAAATCAACTCAGTTAATTAGCTCATTTTTATATTTCTATTTTATTAATCTCTCCATTGATTTTTAAGATTTCTACTTTTCTGCTTAAATGGGGATTTTTAATTTGTTCTTTTTTCTACTTCTTTAGTGAATTATAATTAGTTTTATGCTTGATTCATTGACCTAGTCTTTCTTTTATTGACATATACACATTTAAAGTTACAAAATTTTCCTTAATTGATGCTTTGGTTGCATCTCACAAATTTTGTTATATTGTCTCATTGTTTTCATTTTTTCTTTAAAGAAATGATTATTTCTATGATTCATTATTTGACTCATTCATTCTTTTTGACTAGATTATTTGAGTTCTAATTATTTTTAATCTATGCTTAAATTTTCCATTATTGTATGTAACTTTATTGCATTATGTTATGATAAAGGTACATTTAACATTTCTGCTTTTCAGTATATGTTTGTAAGGATTTTCATCCCTACTACATATTCAATTTTTGTGAAGGTGTCATGTATATAGTTCAGAAAAATGATACACTCCTTTTAATTCCCATTTAGTTTTCCTAGTTATCAAATTATTTTTCCCTAAAATTCTATTCATCTCTTCTGTCTTATTTATGACTAGGAGTTCTAAGAGTGGAAAATTGACCACCCACATTGGTATACTTTTCCTCTCTATGATATTCTTGCAAATAATTTACCTTTTTCTATAATGTGTGTGTGTGTGTGTGTGTGTGTGTGTGTGTTTGTTTGTTTGTGTGCACACACTGAGTATTGATATTACTTGATTTTCTATGGTGCTTTTAGCTAGATGTAGTTTCCTTGCTTATCTCTTTTTGTCTCTTTTTATTTATTTATTTATTTTGTCTGGGATCATGATTGCTATACCTGCCTTTTGAGGAATGACAAATTCCTCAAATGATAAATTGAGGGAATTTATGGGATTAGGACATTAAATTGCAGTGAAAATTGAAGCAATTGAGTGAACCACACTAACTCTTTCTTGTGACTCAGTTTTTGAACTTAGTTTAGAACTTCTCTATCAATTATGAGTCTAGTTCAAATCCTTTCTGATGAGAAAAGTTTGTTCAATTGTAGGAATTGGAAGAAGACATTCATGTTTTGTTTAAACCCGGTCCTGTATGGTTAGGAAACTGGAACCCCTATACTTGCTCTTTAGAGACTTTTAACCAAGGATCTAGGTTATTTTGACCAGAAACTCAATCAAAATCTTAAGATTGATGCAAAGAGTTTTCTCATAATTGTACATCTTGAGCAACTCATATTTCTTATCTGAAAACTATTTCCCATACCTATCAATCAGCTATTGTTTCCATTAGGGGGCATTTCCTTTTTTTGAATTCAGGGGATTATACTTTTTTTACTCTTCCCCCTCCCAACTTGGAAAGTGCCTAATATTTCATCCAACTTGAAATCAGATTTTCTAATTTTGTATTGTTTCTTTTTAATCCTTTTACCTTATTTGAATAATTGCTTTTAATATAGAAAATTCTGCTTTCCCCTATATCTAGGGTCCAGTTTTAAAATGAGAAAAGGACTTGTTCCTGATTTGTTTGAAAGTTGTTCTGTATTTCTTTTTTCCATGTTTTATTTTTTATTTTCCAGGTTCTGTATAGATAAAATTTTTATAATAATTTTCCTACATTTTGCAATCCATATTCCCACTTTCTCTCTTACCACTTCTTCCTCAACAAGATGTCAGATAAAATGATATGAGTTATATATGGGCTAACATAATTTCATGTTCTCCATATTATGAAAGAAGATACACATTACTTATACTGGAGAAAAATCGATGGAGGAAATAAAGTCAAAAGTGGCATACTTTAATCTGAATTCAGACACCATCAGTTTCTTCTATGGCAGTGGACAGCCTGATTGTACTAGTTTTTAACTTTCCCCTTATTTGGCCAAAAGCTCTCTATCTGCAATTTCTGGACATCGCTGTTAGTTACAGGTGGGAAAGTTGAGATGACTTCTCTAAATCATGCTATCCATTGACTTCCTTTATCAGATACTCTTATGGTATTATTTGTTGATCCCATTGTTCTGGTCATCTATTTTCTAGAGATCTGTCATATTTTCATTGATTTTCCTAAGAATGTGGCATCTAAACCTAGAAAATAACAATAAGACTTTTCATTTATAAATCCTTTAAAATTTTCAAATTTCTTTTCATAAATTATTTGATTCTTGGTTTTGTTTTTTAATTAATTAATTCATTTACGTAGAATATTTTTCCATGGTTACATGATTCATGTTCTTCCCCCTCTTTCCTCCCCTCTCCCAGAGCTTATGAACAGTTCGATTAGGTTATACAGGTATCATTGTTCAAAATCTATTTCCTTATTATTAATATTTGCACTAGAATGAACTGTGCATTTTTTCCATCCTATTTTCTTCTTTTTATTTTTCTCTTTCTTTTTAGCCTGTCCTTCCTCAGAAATTGCTCCTGACAATTACTACTTTTCTTTTTCAGCCCTCCCTTTTATACTAATTTTCTCTTATATTCTTACTCTCATACTTCCTTTTTTTGGCGGGAGGGTAAGATAGAAATCTATGCTCAGTTGAAGTTTTATATATATGATACATATATATATATATGTGATACATAAATATTGGTTCAAATTGGTTCAAAGATGGATATATATGTATACATAATTCAAAGATGGATAATATATACATATATTATCTATCTTTGAACCCATTTATAAATATAATTATATTTAATAATATAATTATAAATATATTTAATAATATAATTATAAATATATTTAATAATATAATTATGAATATATTTATAACCAACATATAAATTGCTTCCAATATGGATATATATGTTTACATAATTCAAAGATGGATACATATATGTATATATATGTATTTACTTTTTACATAAGTTTACAATTTATGTATTTACTTAAACCCTTACCTTTCATCTTGGAATTAATACTGTGTATTGGTTCCAAGGTAGATGAGTGGTAAGGGCTAGGCAATGGAAATTAAGTGACTTGTCCAGGGTCACACAGCTAGGAAGTTTCTGAGGTCAAATTTGAACCCAGGACCCCACATCTCTGTTTTTTAAAACTTTTACCTTCTGTGTATTGGTTCTAAGGCAGAAGAGCAGTAAGGAATAGGAAATTGGAGTTAAGTGACTTTACCGCTATAAAAGTTTTTTTCTTGCAATATCTTTTATTGAGACAGCCACTCCCATTATTCTTCTCCCTTCCCCTTTCTACCAAAAGCACTTCCCAGTTCCTTCATCCTCTCTCTCTACTATTGCTAGTAGCTTCTTTCTGAAATGATCTACAATTGAATTTGTTCATATCATGATGATAAATAATTGTTTGATATTGTTTCTCCCATTTGAATATGAACATCTTGAAGTCAAGCATTGCTTTTATCTTTCACTGTAAACCCAGCACTAACCAGAGCACCCACCAGCTCATAATATACATTTAATATGTATTAGTTGACTTCATTTAAATGATTTTCCTAGAGTGCTATAGCTATCAAGTGTCTGGGGTAAAATATGAATCCATTCTTCTACCCTCAATTCTAGACTCTCTGGATTAAAGAGTAGAGACTAGGAGAAGAGAAAAAAGTGGGAGGTTATTACAATAGTCTTCATGAGAGATGAGAAACCCTTACATTGAGGCAAATACTCTGGTAGGGAAGAAAAAGAGACAACTATGACATTTGCTAACTGCTTTGGAAATAACAAAAGGAAAAGAAGATGCCTTCAAGGTTCTGAACATGGGTCTCTGGAAAGATGATGACATTCATAACAGAGACTGGAAAGTTGAGAATCAGCTGAGGTCTTGAGGAAGATATAATAAATTATATTGTATTCAAGCAGATGACAAGAAGGAGGTCATTTTGAGGGCTATCTAAAGCAGAGAATCATGGACTGAAAGAGAAACAAAAGGATCACCAACCAATAAGAAAGTCAGAGATATGCTCTCACAACCCATCCTAAAAAATGTAGTTAGAATTCTATACTCAACCCAAATTAAGAAAAAACCTATTCTCTGAATTTGAGAATAGAGGACAACAACTGAGAAAGGTAAACAAACATGAAAAGGATTAGGGTAAATCCCTGGGAAGAGAAATTAAGACTTCTGTTATTATTAAAAAATGAATTAATCAGGGGCAGCTGGGTAGCTCAGTAGATTGAAAGCCAGGTCTAGAGACGGGAGGTCCTAGGTTCAAATTTGGCCTCAGACACATCCCCACTGTGTGACCCTGGGCAAGTCCCTTGACCCCCATTGCCTACCCTTACCACTCTTCTGCCTTGGAGCCAAAACACAGTATTGACTCCAAGATGGAAGGTGAGGGTTTTAAAATATATATATTAAAAATGAATTAATCCCTTATAAGTATCAATAATGAAATTTTGGAAATTAGGTTTGGAATGTAGATAAATAAGAGAATGACACAGTCCAGAATGTAAGTAAAAGCTGATTTTCCATATGAAGCTAAATTCTCTCTTTATCATCTCTCCCTTCAGAAATGTCCTGAAATTAAAATGGTTGGGGGAAGACAGGTGATGGGAATTATGGAGGGATAAGGGAAAGAAAAGGGGAAAAGAAAACTCTTCCTTCACCTGATTAATACTCTCTGCATCATTCTGCTATGACAATATTTTGATGCCAGCAAAATGTCCAGGTAGTTTTCTATTGCTTTATTATTATTTTTTTAATCTGGAAAGTGCCTTCCATGCATTCTATTAACTCTCAATTATGTAATCCAGGAATGGTCCTCATGAGTTTTCTCTTTGCTGCCCTGGCTGAAGAGGCATTCCCTTTCAGCGAGATATTGCTGCATATACTTGTATTTCTGGGCCTGATATCTTAATATCTTATCTCCCTAAAGGCTTTAACAATCAACCTTCAGAAAGCCTGCTTTGCTGATACTATATACACTTAATCTTTAAATGCAAACCTGTATCACAGCAGATAGTAACATGAGGAATAAAACGATCTTGTGTAATTTTGCAGACCACCTCCAGTAAGTGAACTTGCACCCATTGGGACTCCAGTTGGCGTTATCAACGCAGCAGCCATCAATCAGAGTATCGTCTATTCTATTGTTTCTGGAAATGAAGACGGTAAGTCAATCTCAAGAGCCTGATGCTTATTAAATCTCGGCAAACTCTAATTTTAAGGGAATCTGGGAAATGTGAAGAAAAATATGGAATAAAATGGATTTTAAATGTCAAATTATACTGTAAAATGATCCAAATTATTTGTTTTTACCTTCATGCCTTTAGGCTGTGATATATTATAGCGAATTATAGGGTTACCAATTAATTCCAAAATATCCTTGTATATATTACAAATACACATAGATTTATTCATTCAAGTGCGTACATATGCAGACATAAGAAAGAAGGAATGCTAGAGTGAACAGTCAGCTCAGAATCAGTAAGACCTTTAAATCCTACGTCTGCCACATTGGAGGGACAGGTTTTGTAATAAGTCAGAGTCTCCAGACAATTCTCAAAAACAAGATGCTGATCTGGGTCAATTGAAGGAGATCCTATATTGTGATTTCCCTTCTGGGTAAAATCACAGGTCTGGACCAAAAAAACCCTGGCTCTATACCCCAAAAAGTATGTTTACATAATAAAAATAGTTGAAAGCTTTGCAAAATGCTTTGCATATTTTATTACATCCTCTGATCCTGAAAATAGTCCTGTAAAGTGGATATTATCATTATCTCCACTTTACGAGTAAGGAAACAGAGGCTACAGGTAGTGATGTGCCAAGGGCTCAGATAGATAGTAAAGGTCTGATACAGGATTCTATCTGAGGACTTCGTGACCCTCCGTCTGTCTTTACACACATACCTTGCCAGGTTCATCTCAGAAAGTAGCTTGGCAGTGACTCTAGACAATGTCATCTTTAGAATCAGAAAGACCTGGGTTTAAATCACACTGGACTTAAATAACACTTAGATCAGGGGTCAGCAACGTATGGCTCTCGAGCCATATCTGGCTCCACCTCCTGACTGACCAGTCCGGGCATAGCCCCAGGATGTGCCCCAGGGGGCCCTTCAGCCCCTGCCCCATATTTCAACGCCTTCCTCCTCCATTCTTCTCCTTCTACAGGCTTTTATGGCTCTCCCGGCCAAAAAGGTTGCCGACCATTGATAGATACTTACTAGCTTTCTCGTCCTAGGCAAGCCATTTAGCCACTTACAGCCTTCATGATTAGGATAATGATTGCCCTTCCCTCCTGGGATTGATGTGAAAATTAAATGTATTAACCCATGCAAAGTTCTTTGCAAACCTTCCAATGCTATGTAAATGGTTAGTATTATTGTATTGCTTCCTGTTATGAAACATTAGCTCCAACATATTTAGAATCA
>NC_058131.1:715544353-715634019 GCF_016433145.1 Gracilinanus agilis
TCTTTCACCTTTACCTTCCATCTTAGAATCAATGCTGTGTATTGGCTCCAAGACAGAAGAGTGGTAAGGGTAGGCAATGGAGGTCAAGTGACTTGCCCAGGGTCACAGAGCTGAGAAGTGTCTGAGGCCAGATTTGAACCTAGGACCTCCCATCTCTAGGCCTGGCTCTCAATCCACTGAGCTCCCCAGCTGCCCCCTCTATTCTTTTTCTATAATTTCAAGCCCACCGCTTCTGATCCCCTACACCTTTTAGAGGTCAATGACTAGTATCTGAGTTCTCCTTAACTACTTACTATTTGATTAGCTTTTTCCAACTCTCACCTGTGGATCCACAAAGCTGCAACATGTAAAGCAGTCACAGTCCAGTAAAACCATCTCAGCAGATTGGTTAAACCAGGTTGAGGGTAAGTGACAGATTTCAAACTTACCATAGAATTAGGGGAATGTTAACTCTAAACATGTAGAGATTTCCCCTGCCAATATGGTGGATGAGAGGGCTTTGATCCAATGACCATGACATTGGCTGAAGCAGGTACTGTGCAGCACTTAGAGCTTTCTCAAACACTAAAAGCCAAGGTCATCCACAACATCCTGAGCCATCACCAATCATCTTGACTTTTGACTTGTCACTGGACTTTGATGACTCTGAAAAAGAGAGGGAGGCTGATGACTTTGTGCAACTCTGTCTCACTTAATTCCAATTCATGCACAAGTCGAGACATCACCCAGTGATATCATTGGTCCTCTTTGCCAAGGAAGGACAAATGATATCATTAGCTTTTCCCACAGAAATGTTTACTTCAAAGTTGTATCAAGAACAAACACAAATATTTTTCCCAACATTGCAGTAAGTATAATCCTTTCCTAAACCATTTAGACTCTGAAAATGGTAGGGGCTTAGGCTCACTGCCTAACGTAGATCTTATAAAGCATTAATGCCGAGGTCCACTGAGCTAATGCCAGACCTTTGCTTCTTAGAGTCTGCTTTCTGAGCAGGTACAGCATCAGACCTGGAATTCTTGTCTCTGTGATCTCAATAGATGAAGCTTCTTGGTGGTAGACTCGATTTCCTGTAGCTAGAAATAGGATACTTTAAACAAGACCAGAACCCCATTTAATTTCTTAAAGCTACATATCCTATGGTGGGGGAGTTTACACCTAGGTCTCAACACTTAGCACATTGTGTCATCTGCTATGACTGAATGAGTCCTTCACCCCTGGACACAGAAAAAGAGGCAGGATGTGCACAGTCAAGTAGTGCATAAAAACAGATACTTCTGACTCTACAAGCCAGTACAAAGATGCTAATCCCGAGTTCCCAGTAGGTCAATCCAGAATGTCACACATCTGACATTTCTGCCTCCTAGAAGCTGCTCTCCAGGACTTTTAACTCGACAATTACCTTTTCGATAATCCTGGGAGGCATCAAACCCCTATTAAACTTTCTCATATAGATTAACATAGATTGTTCAGGTTACTTATAGATTGGTCTCTGAGATATTTTCCAACTCTGACATTTTCTCATTCTATGATCAATAATTTGGGGAGACCAAAGATGATAGCAAAAGAGAACAAATGAATGAGAATTCAATGCCTAAACTGGAGTAAAGAAGGTATCATGGGAATCATCATGCAGAATAGCAATTAAAATTGTTCTTCTTGCCCCTGGTGAGCAAGAAAAGGAAGGTGGGAGTTATGAAATATCTGACTTCAGCCCAATATAAATAAATAAATGCTTTCTTTTTTTTTTTTTCAAAATTCTTGCCTTCTGTCTTAGAATCAATACTAAATATTGGTTCCAAGGCTGAAGAGCAGCAAGGACTAGGCAACTGAAGTTGAATAACTTGCTTGAGTCACAGCTAGAAAATGTCTGAGGCCAGATTAAATGCAAGTATCCCTTCCACATCATCATTTTTCCCACAGCAATTTCAATATATCACTGGCTGACAAAAATTCAATGGAAATTATTTGGAAGTTTTGGGGAAGCCAAGGACAATACACAAAGGCAAGCTGATGACACACAAGTTTAGGAATTCAGAAATGCATAAAATAAAAGCATCTTATTATACAAAATCAATTTATTTTATCATTTAATACCATAAATATGCACCATTTCCCAAATTATAAGATAATGTTCTGTAACATCGTTTAAAAGAAATAGAAAAATTCTAACTTCTTCTCTGGTGTGAGGGGATGATCAAAGATTGCAAGGGCACCATGCCCCTGACCCTTATGATGTGGAAGAGATGCCTGTATACTTATCTATATTATTTAATACTAGAGACACATGAGGAGATAAGGGGAGGACTTCAAAGACAATAACTTTGATAGCTAGTTTCTTTGAAGAAAATAATTGTTTCATAGAATCATAGGAGCATAGAATTAGATGTCAGAGATCTCTGATCAGATGTCAGAGAACATCTAGCCAAAGTCATTCATTTTAAATATCTGGAAAATGAAGCCCAGAAATGAGAAGTGATTAGCCCATTATTATTCAAGTAATAAATGGAAGGCTGGGATTTGAGCCATATCAAGTTCTTGATATAAAGATAATTTGCTAACTGTAAATTTTGTGTTATTGATGATAAAAACACATGTCTTTTGGATGAAAGAATTATTTTGAATATTGTTTTTAAAAACATTGTTATAAAATTTATATGATGTTAAGGCTAAAAAAAACACCCTACAGGACAGAAGAGCAATTAGCAAAATTCAGGAATCATCCTTTCTTGAAAATCATAAGTATAAAACACCTAAAATATTTTCCTTAAAAAAAGGACAGAGGGGGCATCTGGGTGGCTCCATAGATTGAGAGCCAGGCCTAGAGAAGAGAGGTCCTGGGTTCAAATCTAACCTCAGACATTTCCTAGCTGTGTGACCCTGGGCAAGTCACTTGACCCTTATTACCTAGACCTTACCACTCTTCTGCCTTGGAATCAATACACAGTATTGATTCTAAGGTGAAAAGTGAGGATTTAAAAAAATAAAAAATAATTAGGTTCCTTACAATATGAAAATTTTCATTTTTCTTTGATTCCTGATGTAAAATTTAAGACTAACATTCCAAACACAATATAATTTATTAATGACCATAAATGCTTTGGAATCAATGTATGCTGCATTAGCCAAACAAATAATTAACTGACTTTGTTTCCTAGGGAAACAGAGGTTAATTCATTAGTTTCCTAATAGTCCTTTCCTGCTCTAGAATGAGGTCTCATTTATTTCCTTTTTAATTTTGAAATGTGTGTAATGAGGGGAATGAAAACACAACGTCCTCTGGGAAGATGGCTAATGTTTAACTATAATTTCTTTCAAGAGAATGTAATCAAACTAATTTTGAGCTAAAAAAAGAAAACTTTATTTACCTTCATTTATTTCTTGCTTTTGTTTTATTTTTCATTTCATGTTATTTTTTAAACCCTTACCTTCCATCTTGGAGTCAACACTGTATATTGGCTCCAAGGCAGAAGGAGTGGTAAGGGTAGGCAATGGGGGTCAAGTGACTTGCCCAGGGTCACACAGCTGGGAAGTGTCTGAGGTCAGATTTGAACCTAGGACCTCCTGTCTCTAAGGCCTGGCTCTCAATCCACTGAGCTACCCAGCTGCCTTCTCATTTTGTTATTTTTTGTACCTCAGCCATTTCCCAATTACCCCTAAACACTGAACCCATCTATGTAAAGGGGAAAAAAAGAAGCAAAACCACCTTAAAAAGTTCTTCACAACCTAGTCACCCCCTCCTTCTTTTTCAAAATTCTTACATTTACTGCCTTTATTTATTCTCTAGAAACACTTTCTTGCTGTTCCTTTCACATAATATTCCATCGCCTACCATACTGGCTGATCCCCATGGCCAGAATGCACTCTGTTTCAATGTCAGACTTTTCCTAAGACTCATCCCTAGCACCATCTCTTCCAAGAGACCTTTCTAATCTCATGACTTCTAAGGTCCCCTTCTATGTACTCTGCATTGATCTTTCAGGTCTGATTTATATATGTTAACTCCTCCATTGGAGAGCCAACTTCTTGAAGCCAGCGGCAGCTGCTTTATATTTTTCCCTCTCTATCCCCAGTGCTTCATTAGATGCCTAGCACTTAGCAAGGATCTGATATATCTTTGTTGGCTGGATGATTGATAAAATGGCCACATCTGTCAGTATATTTAAGTAACACTGAACACTCACAGGCCCTTCTACTTTGAGATCTATCTATTAGTCCCTCTTCTCTTGATCTATGAATATTCTCTGCCATCTGAGTTGGACTGCCTTTTGCTTTTGATTTTATTTATAATACCATAGAATATACTGAGTTTATTTTTTGTTCCAACCTACTTTACTGAATCCATTAATCAATAATTATATGTTAAATAGTTTCTGTGTGCTCCATTGTGCTAGGTCCTTGGGATAGAAAGACAACAGTAAGACTCTTTCTATGTTCAACAACAATTATATCCATTGACTTTTCCCAAGGTTACATAGAGCTAATAAGTATCTGAGCCCAGAGTGTCTTGATTCCAAAGCCAGTACTATTTATAAACACATTGACATATTTAGAAGCAGCTATGTTTCTGTGGTTAGAGCACTGAGCCTAGAGACAGGGAGACATGAGTTCCAATCCAGCCTCAGTTGCTAGGCAAGGATCTTTAACTCATTATGCTTAGAAGGCAGCTAATTGACTCAGTGGAAATAGCATTGGGCAACAAGAACATAATAACAACAACCAAATCCGATTCCTTTACTGGGACAAATAGGAAAGCAATTAAATGTTAAACAATTTTTTCAGGTATTTTTTATGGTGCAAAACTTTAATGTATCTCATTCCACACCCAACATCTATAATATATAAATAAGGCTAACTGTACCACACATATGACTAACCTTTTCCCCATAATATTCTCATGACTTGGGTTGCAACAGTATAATTTTTCACATATAGTTTACACAGAGATCCTGAAAACTCAAACGTGATCAATGCCTCCTCGTGGTAGCCACAGTTCTGAATGTGACGGTGATTTTAACAATGGCACTCACAAGATCATAGCACATTTAAAAATTAGAAACCTGATTAAGAAAACTAATAATACAAGTACTTTAGTAGCCCTTGCCTATTATATTCTAAGCATCTACTATAAAAACAACACAAACAACTACATTTTAATGAAACAGAAATTTATTCTAAGAGGTGGGGGAATAATATGGTCTGATTAAAGAAACAATTGTAGGTTGTGGTATTGCTTTACTTGAAATTATGATCGACAAATGGAAATGGAATTTATTTAGCACACTTCTGGAACCAAGTGCTTTGTGGTTGGGTTTCAGTTTTTTTTCCCCCAAATTAGTCTCTTTTACCCAGAGCAATGATGTGTGACAAACATTTCTAAATTAAATTATAGTGTGAAATAAGTTTGAACAGTAGAGGGCTTTGGGGAGCAGATGACATGATGTAAGAATAGCAACCTAGTACCAGAATGAAAACATCTTAGACAGGGCTCCCCAAACATGGAGAGGGTGTGAATCTGTTTGAATCATTTTGAAATGATTGTGAGTGAGATGTGAAATAAAAAATGACAAGACATGGAAACCTGTTGGATAAGTGGAGGGAGTAGTTGATGATGACACCAAGATAATAAGCCTCTGTGACTTGGTGGATGGTGAGACCCTTGATAGTAGTAGGAAAGTTTGGAAGAAAAGAGGGTTAGAGCTTCTCCATACTGCCATAAAATAGCAAGAGGATCAAAACAGAAAGGGGTATAGAAGTGAGCTTATATAAGACTCTCCATGCCATAGTAGATACTTTTATTTCATAGGTAAAGGGAAACCATGACAGATGAACAGGGAGCTGGCATGTTGAAAGTTGTTTGAAGGAGAACGTAATTTGGTCATCCATAACAATTATGGGGTTTTATTTCATGAGGAGATGAAGTCCAACTCAGAGAGGTATTACATATGGACAGGGAGATGAGCTCAGAATTTAATAGGAGAATGAGTCGGGACTAGACAGAATTTGGGAAACCAGCATTATCAGTGATCCCAAGCTATTCAGTATGAGAAAAGCTCACCAATTAAACATCACTTTTTATCCTGGCATGCAAAGTAGGGAACCTAGAGAGTGACATATGGTGAATATAAGTGGACTACAGCAAGAACTCACTGGTAGGAACACCTATGAGAGCAGAATAGTAGACATCATCAAAAGAGTATATAATATGAAAACCCAGCAAATAGGGAGAAACAAGAAGACAGAGATTAACTATAATGGCCGTTGTTAGTGCCAAATTATCAAATAGAAAAGATGACAGTAATAGATAGATTGATTTATAGATCAAAAGATAAAGAGATAGAAAATAACATATATATGTATATATTTCTCTACATGGGGATTATATGGATCAGGGGTCAGCAACATATGGCTCTTGAGTCATATCTGGCTCTTTTGAGGGCCAGATATGGCTCTTTCAGCAGGTGCCGTGAAGTCCATTTTTTTTCCGGTGCTGTTACAGAAGCGCACACTGTGAGGCTCTCACAAAATTACATTTTAAAAAATGTGGCGTTTATGGCTCTCACAGCCAAAAAAGGTTGCCGACCCCTGATATGGATAAATAAATAAACAAACAAACAAATATGTGTGTGTGTGTGTGTGTGTACAGATAGAAATATAGTTGTAAATATAGACAAATATAGAGATAAATTCATTGATAGAGGCATGGATATAGATATAAATCATATATATGTACACACACATATACATATACACATATATTTGTTGGTATATATGTGTGCATATAGTATAAGTATCAATATAAATGTAGATATTTCAGTAATTATCACAGGACTCAGCACATAGTAGGTATTTTTAAAATGTTTATTGATTGATATGAATGAAGATATCAGGCTATTTGGGTCAGCACAAGGAATGACTTTCATTCAGGCTGACCAGCAATCCCTCTATAGCAGTGATTCCCAAAGTGGGCACCACTGCCCCCTGGTGGGTGCTGCAGCAATCCAGGGAGGCAGTGATGGCCACAGGTGCATTGATCTTTCCTATTAATTGCTATTAAAATTAAAAAAAAAAACATTAATTTCCAGGGGGCACTAAGTAATGTTTTTTTTTTTTCTGGAAAGGGGGTGGTAGGCCAAAAAAGTTTGGGAACCACTGGTCTAAGGGGTAAATGGCTTGCCCATTTCCATATAGTTGCAGCATTATATCACACAGAAGTTTAGAGTTGTAGGGAATTGTAAAGGACATCTAGTCCAGCCATTCATTTACAGCTAAGGAAAATGAATCCAAGAGAAGATTCAAAGCGTCCCTCACTCTATGTGCCTTCCAAACATTATTGACTTCAGCACCTTCTCTCAATGTTAGTAAGATGTGTTTTAAAGCTTTGATGTTTATATTGTCCATTTAATTCCTTCAACACACATTTATTATAACTCATAGGCTTTGTGTTAGAAGGGACTGACTTTAGAAGTGATCTAGTTCAGCCCCCTTATTTTACAGATAAGGAAACTGAAATAGAGAAAGATTATGGCTTCCTCTATGTCACATGGGTGTGGAGTAAGATATAAGATTTTGAGCCAGGTCCTCTAACTCAGAACCCACATATTCCTCCAATGCAGGCAGGTAGCTGAGCTCTTAATATGCACAAGACACAAAAGTAGGCACTAAGAAGGTAATTTGAATAGGGAAGCTAAAATCTGACCCAAATATCCATGAGAAACGTATCTTAAAGGGGGATAAAGAATGCTTTATTACTTCAGAAAAAGGGAACTTCTGGTTAGGGGTAGCAGAGATAGAAAAAGGAAGAAAAAAAGCAAGTAATCCTCAATCAAAAACAATCAGTCCTCTTGTTTTATGAAATAAGTAGCCTCACTGAAACTAAATGTCTCTGTAGAAAAGAGATACAGACCACATTGCTTGTTTATCTTTAGCTAGAGTCAAATATCATCTCTTCTGAGTGATTGACTATGCTGGCAATATTAGGAAATATCAAAAACTCTAATTATAAAATTTATCATGACTTATCTATCCAGTTCTTTCTGAGGACTGTCCCATAGCACCTAAAATAATGTAATTTTTTAGTTTTATCTAGTTTGAAAAATATACATCTAAAGGAAATTTAATTAAGTCAAAAAGTGATTTGGATTCTCACAGCCCTATCTCAGGAAATTCCTATTGACTCTTATGACATTGATTTACTAGGTCTCCACAAAAGTTCAGTGACATGGGAATGATGAACAGCTTTAGATATAGGTGACTTTGAGTGAACCAGGCTCGAGATATCTGCCATGGAATTAATGCACGGTTCTAATATTAGATGACACCTCATTGATGTAAGTTCCCTTGTTAGATACCATTGAATTGATGAGCCATTTTGGAGTTTGCTAACAGGGATTTGATGAACAGCTCTGATTTCTGGAATAGCTCTGAAGTGGTAAATAGACCTGGAGGTAGATGATGCTGGATTGATGAACTATTGCACAGCTAAGTGATCGACAGTTTCATTGGCTTGAAGAGTTAAATCCTGATTTTTTTTTTAAGCTTGACAGTCATCAGTGGCTGGAATATGGCTGATATAATTTTGAAGCCAAAACTGTATATAAACTTAGTGATCAGCTCAGAGAAACACATCAATTGATCATTTCAGAGGAAAAGTTTTAAGTTACTTGTCCAAGGTTATATAGGGAACTGATGGCAATGTCGTCAACTGAACTCAGATCACCTTACTGTTGCTCCAAAACTTCATGCAGATACACTTTGAAAACTGTCATACTATACATCCTGTGGACAACAAAAATGAAGTTTACACACACACACAAACATACAAGCGTCATTTAATTTTTTGGAAAAACTTTTCCTCTTTTATTAATTATGTTAATAAGTAGACTCAAGGAAAGGGATAAGGAAGGGAATATTCTGGAAAGCAAGACTGACATAAAACAATGGATATTAAAATGGTCTTACATACAGAAGTATGCATACTCTGTAATTTAATCTTTTTAATAATCATATTGCAAAATATCTAAATTTAGCTTGATTTTCAGCACAGAAAATAAAGAGAGGACTGGGGTATTCTAGTAAATGTTTGACAATTTTCTATCCAGAAAAAAATATTTGTAAATAATATATACACATAACATGCTTTTTAATTTAAATTGCATTATTTACATTTCGCCCACCACTTTCTTATAATTAGAAAATCCAACAAAATAATAAAACAAGTTTCAATTTTTAGTATTTCCCAATTCCTGAGGTGTACATGCTCATACTGAAAATTTAATAATTGGATCATTTGAAGAGGCAAGTAAAGAAATCATTAGAATTGCTTTCAACATGAGCCTAAAGGTACACGAAATATCATTTGGGGGACATCTGGGTATCTCAGTGGATTGAGAGCCAGATCTAGAGATGGAAGGTCCTAGGTTCAAATCTAGTCTCAGATACATCCTAGCTGTGTGACCTTGGGCAAGTCACATAACCCCCACTGCCTAGCCCCTCTCCACTCTTCAGCCTTGGAAACAATATACAGTATTGATTTTAACACAAAAGGTAAGGGTTTTTAAAGAAATAGCATTTTGAGTATAATTGTTTGAGGATAATTTCTCATTTTAAAGAAGAGGAAATCAAGCCCAAAAGAAGTCCTACTGCCCATCCATAGTCTAATAGTAATGAAAAAGAAGAGCTTGGATTGGAGACCATCAAAATCCAACATTCTCTATAGTATACCATGTTGCCTATCAATAAAGCAATGATAAGTTATATAGAAATCAGGGTGATTGGTGGCCAGTGCTTTAAAAGGCATGCCTTAGTTAATCTCAAGAAATGCACAATCTTCCTTTGAGTTGATATTTATTTTTGAAAGTATATTTTAACCACTCATGTAGAGACTTTTAGAAAAATCACTTACATATAAATAACTATCTTACAAGGCACAATCTGTTAGCTACTAAAACAATATATATATAGCATCTAGATGCATATATATATGTATTTTGGTGGCATCTAATGAGGACACAGGTGTGCTAGGAAATGGAAAAAAAAGTTCAAGGATCTGTGTAGAAATATCAAGGGAATACCTAAAATCCAACTCAGTCACCACCATCAGTGACAAGACGTTAGGCAAATCTTTTTGCCTATTTAAGCCTTAATTCCTTCATTAGCAAAATGACTGTATTGGACTAGATTATCTCTAGGATAGCTGGCTATCTGGATGGATGGATGGATGGATGGATGGATGGATGGATGGATGTATAGATAGATAGATGGAATATACTGTGAGTAAAAATTAATGTTATTTTAAAATCAAAAAAATTCTGGAGGGTGATTAGAGTGATAACTATGGTGGCTGTCTATATTGCATAAGAAGGAAGCAACACCTGAATTTCATTTGTTTTCAATTATTCTCACAAATCTGTTGTTTTTATTTGGTCATTTCAGTTGTATCTGACACTTTGTCATATCATTTAGAGTTTTCTTGGCAAAGATTTTGGAGTAGTTTGCCCTTTTCTTCTCCCGCTCATTTTATAGATGAAGTAACTAAAACAAATAAGGTGAAGTGACATACTCAGGATCACACAACTAATAAGTTTCTGAGGCCAAATTTAAACTCAGAAAGATGAGTTTTCCTCTTTCAAGGCTCAGTACTTTTCCAACTGGATCACTTCACTTCCCAAAAATTATTGTGGGACCATTTAAAAAGAAAAGAGGGGAAAAGAGAGAATGGGGCATTATGAACTAAATGGTAAAAGTTCAATCAAGTGTGATCATATACTTTCATTTATTTGCCTTTCTTCTAAGCCCCAGAGTGACATCCCAACATTGATAAAAACCTTTCCTTGTAATATCTGTATTTTGTTGTTATCAATATGGAATGAGAGGAATTGGCTCCAGTAATTCAAAAGTATCTTTCTCTCTGTTAATTCTATATGACATCTCTGCATCAAGGTTGTCCTTGATTTTATATATAATATATATACATATATATATGTATATATACATATATACATATATATATGTATGTAGTACAAAAATCAAATAACCCATTTGGAAAAAAAATTATGCAATGGCATGAATTGGCCATGGAAGAATGAACTCTTCTAGATCATTCTCATCTCCATTCAGACAAATAGAATATTGCTGTTAGCTACAGAATTATCAAATATGTGAGTAGCAGCTGAAAAGCCCTGCCCAGTTCCATTTTCAATAGGAGGAATGATTTTGGATTTGTCTGTGTATTCCAGATAAATAAAGCACTTTTTTTAACCTCATATATGATTTCATTGATAGAACAAATTCCAGATGAGACAATCACCATTACCAATGCAGACCCACAACTGTTTTCTGATTAATAGTGTTAGACAGTTGCCTGGAACTTAAAAGTACCTTGAGAAGTAAAAATGCCTTCCTCAGAATTATACAATCAGTGTGTACGCCCTAGGTCAGCAGCTCTTTATACACTTCTCATCAAAGCACACAGTAGGGGCTTAATAACTAATTGATGAATGAAACTGATATGAATTGAAGCCACCAGGCTGACTGACCACCTTAGGTGATAAGTACCATGGCTTCTTCCTGGAGATTCCAATTATTTTTTCTAGAGCCCCTACATGAATTATCAATTACAGCCACCTAGTGGGCATAGAGTTTAGCTCACATTCCAACCTAATGTGATTGTGGCCATGTCATTTTTAGGTAATTCACGAAAGCATGATGCATTCTTAAGAAGAAATACCAGTGAAAAACAAATTAACAGATATTCTAAGAAACACATTTTGTTAACCAGTTATAAGAATAAACTTTTTAAAAGTTCATATATAACTATTTAAAGCATCAAATCTTTTATTATTAGCCACTGAAAAAGTCACATTCCTTACACTAATCAGTTGCGATCTTGGCAGCATCCAAAGAATCATCAGGCTTCTACTGTCTAGATTCTATTCCATGTGATCTGGACACAGCTAGTCTTTTAGGTACAGAGTGGCTAGAACAATGGACCCAAAGTCAGCAAAATGGGTTTAAATCCAGATGCATATACTGACTTTAGGCAAGCCACTTGACCTTTCTAAGTCTTAGTTTTTTCATCTGCAAAATGGGGATAGTAGTAGTATTTATATAATGAGGTTATTGTGAGGAATCAAATGAGATAACATATATAAACTATTTTGCAAACTTTAAAGATCCAAGAAGAGGCTAGGCAATGATGCTGAAAGGATTATAGGACTTGGAGTTGAATGAAACTTTTAAAGCTACCTAATTCAACCCCTTCATTTTACTGAAGAGGAAATGAAGTCCAAACAAGAGTGGTGACATTTCAAGTCTCAGAGGTAGCCATTCTTTTTGTTTCAAGCCCAAGGATCAAAAATCTACTAACCAATACTGACAGTCCCCAATAATTTCATTGTTTCTTAGAAACAGCCAAATGAACATGATTCATTCTCAAGGGATAAATAATATGGCACATCTTTATTTTCAATCTCTCTTTAGTATATAGGTAAATATTATATAAATAAGCAAATGTGTCCTATAAATAAGATTTCCTATAATTATGAAGTATTGCCCTTAAATGATTAAGAGTATTTTGTAGATTGAAAAAATATAAAAAACTTCCTAGTGAAATAGAGCAAGTTGTAAATATTGAAAGTTTGTTTTTTTTTAAACTTTACCTCTGATTTCAATGGTTAAGGGAATTCCTAGAAAGGAACCTTCTCTACTAATAACTATACTTCTTCTGCATTATTTTGGTATCCTTAACAGCTAATTGCCTAGCACAAAAGAAGCTTGATAATGTCTCTAATCGATGTGTTATTTGTTCTTCAACATGTAGCCTTAAAGGTTGACTGAAATAAAGGAAGTTAAGGGATTTGTCTATGAAAAAGAAAACCAGACAGTAAGGCTCAGAGGAAGGCCTTGAATTCTGATCTTCCAGGATATTCACCCAGCTCTCATTATCTGAGTTGCTGTCTAATTTACCCCCAATCTAGCTGCATGCTGGGAATCAAATTTTATTCCCCTATTCTGTAGAATTTTTATTTTATAATGTACATGAAGAGATTCTCAAAAACAAAATCCTATAAAAAGTTTTTATCTCTGATCAATTAGATTATGCTATATCAATATCTTTTATATTAATGTATATCTCCAATTACCATTGGCATCTAGGTGGCACAGTGGATAGAGAGCTGAACCTGGAGTCAGGAAGACTCAGCTTGTTGAGTTCAGATCTGAAGTCAGATACTAGTTTTGAGAACCTGGATAAGTCACTTAACCTTGTTTGTCTCAGTTCTCCATCTGTAAAATGAGCTAGAGAAGAAAATGGAAAGTCACTTCTTTTTTTCCAAGAAAACCACAAAAAGGATCATTGAGTAAGACATGACTGAAAAAAATGACAGAACAACCATAACATATCTCCTACTAACAAAAAGCAGTGTTTTGTAGTCATCATCAAAGCTGATCTTTATCTTACAAAAGGCTGACTGATATAACATCTATTCAATACTCTAATTTTTGAAAATGTAGATTTCTTTTGCTTTTTCAGCATTATTTCTCACTGAACTCATTCCATATAGAAAGCCTATATCTTTAAAAAAATAAAAAAGAAGAAAAAGTGTTCACCAAAACTTACTAAAAAAATCAGAAATGTATGACATTCTATACTATTGTATCTCCAGGGCCTCCTTTCTCTTCAAAGTCATTAGGAGGGAGTAGAAGATAAGGGGAAAGGAAGCATGTTTTCTTAAATATCTACTTTGAATCAAATTTAGTCACTGTAATTGATCAAAATCAGTTTTGATAATTTATTGTTGTTTTCATTTCTATTGTCATATTCTTGTACTTATTTTTCTATTTATATTTACTTCTTTTTGTATGAGTTTATATAAAATTTTCCATGAATATCTGTATATAATATAGTGATGGTGAACATTTTAGACGGGTGGGTGATGTGAAAAATGTCCTCACACATGTGTAGAGACAGGGAAGGGAGCAACCCAACCCTACATCCCTCTGGCTTTCTAGTAACAAACTCTGGCAAACTGCTGGGGCAATGGTATGCATGGCCACAGAGAGGCCTCAGATCCCCTCTGGCATGTGTGCCATAAGTTTGCCACCACAGGACTAGGCGAATTTCAGTGTCCATATGAGAGACAGTAGGGTATAGTAGACAGATAGCCAGAAGATTCAGAATAATCTGGTTTTTGAGTCTTGCCTCTTACATAAAATAGCTGAAAAAAGTCTTTTAGATTCTCAAGAATTCTAGGCAAATTCTTTGTGATGATGAAATTATAGAGATAGCAGCAAGTAGGATTAGTTTCCTCATCAGGAGTTTTGTACGTATAATACAATGAAATAAGAAGAAAGAAAGAAGGAAAAAAGAAATGAAGAGAACAAAGGAGGGAGAAAGGAAATGCTGATTTGTTTTATAAAACCTATTATTTCATAAGTATAGAAAGATCCTAGTTAGAAACTCCTTTACTAATAGAGATCTACAACTAACTATTGAACAACATATAGTCTGAGAAAGTTGCCTGTGGCAATAAGAGGTAAGTGACTTGCCCAGAGTCATATAGCCAGGGTATGTAAGAAGGAAGAATTGAACCTAGATCTTCCAGATAGCCTAACAATTTCAAAATGGAGAAATATGGACAAAAATATAAAGAAGACAGTTATAGATAATATCTATCTGTGTAAATAGATATCTTTTAATTTACACTTATAACAGATAGATAGATAGATAGATAGATAGATAGATAGATAGATAGATAGATAGATAGATAGATGGATAGATGGATAGAAATATGTTACAAAGCTATGGCTAGGGATTCATAGAGTTACAGCTATAGATGTGGTCATTTATGCAGGGAGACCTTGGTCAGTTTGACCTAGAAAGGAATTAGAGCTGTAAACTAAATAGGATGGTGGAAATATGAAGTTTGGTAATTGTGTCAGATAAAGTGTTCCTGAAATTCATCCAATTATAGTTCAGAATTAAATGCATAATGGCCAGTCAGTGCTAGCCCAAAGTTGGTCAATACTGGGACTCTCCTATCTATTGGCTTTGGGATCATAATATCTAATGTAAAAAATGATCACTGAGATGATCTCTTAAAAATTATAATAGATATTCTTAAAAATTATAATAGGCATAATAGATACCATGCTGTCCTCCATGACAGTAGATCCCCTTTTGTATCCTTTAAGAATTTTTTAGGTTGTTCACTTGAGTGAATACAATAAAAACATATTAGGTTTTTTTTTTCACTCAGGTATATAATAGAAACATTATCTTTTTTTCTCCCAGGCAACTCAGCCAAGGTGTACATTGAGGTTCAGGATGAGAACGATCATGCTCCGGTCTTTCAGAAAAAGTTGTACATTGGAGGAGTGTCTGAAGAAGCCCTGATGTTTTCCTCTGTGCTCAGAGTGAAGGTATGAGGTTATAGAGTAAGGCAAGAAATATATAGTTAAACATATCAGATGACTAAGAACCTTAATGTTGAAATATCATCAAGATTGCATTCAATTAAGCAGCACCTAAGATCTCAAATGTTTCTGGAATCATCACTTGTTTGAGTATTTAATACAAAACTTGAATCATTGGTGGTGACTCATTGCATTGATTTCCATGTCCATAAAAATGGGAATAATGAATTATTTTATGATATGTTCAACTAGCATGAATTTTCATGTAAATGTAGGTACCAAGAAAAATATTTTATGGTAGTTCTTATTGCCAAAGAAATATAGATAAAATATGCTGATATGCATGTTGTTTCTGGGCAGGGTGAGAGGATGGGAGATTCAAATCCATGTTTGTTTGTTTGTTCTTCTGTTAATTTTAAGATAACTTATCTGAATCTTGACTCTTTTGTTACTATCCTTAGACTAAACTGGTCCTCAGCTATAGTTGGCAAGAAAGGGAAGAGTAAAACAAATAAAAATCTAAATAACGCATGAGGTTTTTTTTTAAGAACAGGAAAGTTATAGTCATTGTGAAAAACTTTAGAAAACTGAAGAGAAGAGAATCTCAGAGTTAGAAGAGATCTAAGAAATCATCTAGTATGACCCATACCTGTACACATCTGAGAAGAACTTCCAACAATGGGGTGACCATTACCCTTGAGTTAGCCTATTCTACTTTTAAAGTTTCAATTAAAAGGAAGAAAGTTTTTTTTTTTTAATATGTGTATCTTAAATTTGTTTCTTTATAACTTCTACCCATTGAACCTTGTTCAGCCCACTGTCAGCTAGAATCAGTCTAATCCTTCATTTAAGTACTTGAAGGCAATTATTATATCTTTTCCCACATAAACCAAAAAATAAAAAGGCAAAGCAGAAAGCAGAGATATACTGTGATGGTGAATGGAATCTGAGAAGTTAGATTGGATGTCCTTAACTTCAGCTATATGAATATAGGTAAATGAGTATGTCTGAATTTTTAAAATATATTTTAATGACTGTATTTCAATAATAGATTTGCTTTAATCTATCACCCTACGTATTTTATTTTTATACTTTTAAAAACATTCTGATAAGGCACCCATAGATCGCACTAACTTTCTAAAAGGAAAGATGACATAAAGGACATTCTACAAGGTAATCATTGTTAATAATATCAATACTAAAAATAATTATCAAAAAGTTGTAACAGTTTAATTGAATAAACAAATAAACAAGAATGGGTATTAGGGATTCTACTTTTAACAACTAAAGGACAAACCGCAAGGTCAAGGGAGGGACTTAACTATACTATTCTATTGACCTAAGCCAGGCAGGGCCCAAAGGAAGCAGTATTGAAGTCACAGGGAAAGCTCCTCCAAACCTGGTTCCAGCCAGGTATGGTCAGCTCAACTAAAGGGCCTGAGGATGGCTTTCAATTGGGATCTCACAGTAAATCCAAGGATGGTCTCAGGATGCCAGGAGCCAACTGCACCAGAACAGATGATCCAAGGTACCGAGGTAGGGAAAGAGAGTTTGCAATGCTGTCCACCAGATCATAAACCACTTCCCCACCTGGTGCTGCTCTGCAGGTCTGTTGTCCACTGCTGAAAGCCTCCACCTCTCTCAGGATCCCAGGAAATCTGGATGCAGTTTTCCCTAACTCTGAGTTTTCCCAGAGTTAGTAACAGTTATGTCCCCAACCACTATGGAGTCTCTCTCAGAGAGCAAGAAGCACACTTCCTACTTCTTCATTCCATCTTGGAATCCTCCAGCCCTTCCTGCTAGGTCCAACACTAATACTAAATTAATAACTAAATGACCCTCACAACACAATACAAAACACACCACTGTGATAAAGTGTTAAGAATTGGAAGGGACCTTACTGAGGACTGAATGACAGAGTTGAACTAGATGATTTCAGAGTTCCCTTCCATCAGGATGTTTTGTTCCACTAATCATCTAGTCCAGCTGACTCATTTTAGAGACAACTCAGGTCCAGCAAGGTAGAATTATTTGCCTATTAGCCCACAATAATTAAGAGGCAAAGCAGAAATTGAACCCACATCATTTGGCTACATCTCCAGTGTGCTTTCTTAAATAATATATATTTCTCCTTACTAGAAAGTTAAATGATTCACTACAAACCAGACATGAATTGATAGAGAGTGGGTCCCCTGTTGACAAGCTTCTTTAATCAATCATTCAATATACAAATAAATAATTTTTTGCTGAGTTCCTACTATGTGCCAAGAAGTAGGCTATATTCTGGGTATGCAAAAAAAAAAGGCTAACCACAATTCCTGACCACAAGGAGCATACAATCTAATGAAGGAAACAGTATACAAACCAATAAGTACAAACAAGCCATATTCAAGTTAAATACGAGATAAAGATAAGAGGTGCTGGGGAAAGTTTCAGTATTAGGCAAACAGAATGAGCCTCAGCTGACACGAAGATAGTTTGTCACTAGAACTACACTTAACCTCTTTCACCTTGGGAAGAACTTTCTGAACTGCTTTTCTTGTGTCTCCTACTACAGTATTTGAGATCCCAGGGTTCCCCTTGATTTTACGATGAAGCATCAATGGAATACAAGGTATTTAGTAAGGATGTAGACAACAAATGGGAAGGAGGAAAGAAGGGAGAAAGTGAAAGTGAGAGAAAGGAGAGGAATTTCAAATCCATAGTATTATTTTTTATTAAAAATATTCTAGTTCATATTTATTGATCCAGTGATTATGAAAATTTTAAGAATGAAGACTATAGAGTAATAAAGAATTTGGGAGGAAAATTGTATCAGTTTTTCCTCAGAAAAAACACATATACCGATATATGATAACCTGAACCTTATTGAAAAGCTAACTTAAATAATTATTGAAAGAATTAAATTAAAAATCTCCATTTTTTCCTTTTCATAAGTGATAGTATTAAGTCATTAAGTAATTCAATAATTGAACCTTGAAAGAGATGAGTGATATATTCAGAAAACTTAGGCTTAGATACCATACATTCTTTCTTCAAGAAAAAAAAATTGAAAAGCATTTAACATGTTAAGCTCTAGAAAATATTGCCCAAAATGAGATGGATTATGCTTAAAACAGGAAACATTTTGGTGAAACAATGGTTTAGAGTTCTAAAAATTTCAATGAAAGAATAAGAAAAGGTATTGTGTTCATTTAGATCATCTTAAAAATTGTTGAGTGTGATAACAAAAAGTCTAAAAATAAAGGCATGAGTTAGACATTACAACAGACTCCTGATTTCTTAGAAAAACATAGCTAATAAAAAAGTTACCATCACAAAGATGGAAAACAAAGCCAGACATTCACTAAAAAGAACTTGATCTCTTTGCAAAGTATGAAGATATAATAGTCATAGGCAATGCTGATTTGAACTATAATATCATGCAAAAGACTACAAAGAGTATATAGGAAATTTGGGGAAGTATTATATGACAAAACAATTTAAAACAAAAGAAATAAAAATGAAATTGGAAAAAAAGCTTGCTGTATCAAATTAGTAATTTTTATCAGTTAAAGAATTTTAAAAAACATGAACCTGGAAGGAAGACACCAAAGAGAAGTGCAACAAATAGCCATGTATTTCCATCAATATTGACAGTGGAACATTCATTTTCACATTCACTTTAATAGCCCTGTGTACTAGATGATGAAGTAGAAATACCATGAAAATAAAATCAAGGAGAATGGCTAAACAAAAACTAGTACTTTTAGTTAATGGACCAATCAATAATCTTTCAGTAAAGTAATGCTATATGCCAAAATCTATGTAAGGTACTGCAGATAAAAAAAAAAGGTAGTCCCTACCTTCAACAGGCTTATATTCTATCATGAAATACAGCTCATTCTTTTGAAATATGAAGAGGTGAGGATTCTGTGTTGAAGTTGGAATAATTTTAAAGCATAGAGAATTTAATTTTTAAGAAAAAAAGATGCAAGAAATGGAAATTGTATCATTGCAGAAAAATGCAAGCAAGGCAAAATCAGCAAATACCCTTCATTATGCCTACTTTCTGGTCAATGTACTAATTAAAGGTATCCTTGATGAAAATATGAGAAGGGAAAAACAGGTTTCTGTAGACTATTTTCTACCACAGACTACTTTCTCAGATTCACATAATGGAAAAGGATAATGAATGATTTCACTGCAAAAAAATTTAATATATATATGCACATATAATATTATGCATGTGCATATATATTTTCATGTGTGATATATATGATATATCACTATATATTTATTTGATCAAGGATAGATAGAAAGGAAAGAAATAGTGGGAGAAAGGAAAGAAGGAAAGGGAAGGAAAGGAAAGGAAAGGAAAGGAAAGGAAAGGAAAGGAAAGGAAAGGAAAGGAAAGGAAAGGAAAGGAAAGGAAAGGAAAGGAAAGGATGGAGGGAGGAACAACATGCTTCCTATATGCTAGATTCTATACTTAGTGCTTAGTATACCGATACATAAAAACAGAACAATTCTACCATTGAGGAGGTTACATTTTAAAGGGAGAATTCAGTATCTAGAAGAGGTAGAAATGTGAGGAAAAGGGTACCCACAATGAAAAATGAGCAGAGGTCCAGAGAATGAGTCCAGGCAAGAGTGAAGTAAAGTACGGCTGGCATCCTTCCAGGTGTTTTTCAGATCAAGTGCTCTCTAGATTTTCAGAGTATTAAGGCAGAACTTAATCTGATATCTGACATTCTCTTCACAAATCCCTGCTAAACATCACTTTGGCCAAGCACATTTATCCCTACTGCTGGCAACAAAAGGACAAAAAAAGTTGTGTTTTTTTTAAAGTATGATATAACACCTCCTGCAATAAATCCCTAAATGACAACTCCCAAAAATTTTATAGCCAAGTTTAAGAGCCCGCAGGCCAAAGAGAGCCAGAAAGAAACAATTAAAGTATCATAGAACCCATGACACCTAGCATTAAAGCAAAGTAGGCTGAGAATCACAATCTTACTTTCAATTAACCACACATCTGTGGGGTTATTTAAAATGTACTCTACTTTCATAAGCATTATTGCAGCAAAAATCCTTGCCCTTCTTGCAGTCATCAAAAGAAATTGATATAAGAGTGTTAGGGGGCAAAAGAATTAATTAGAATTAAAAAAAAAGAAACACCTACATTCAAAACCTTATTTCTCCTAGTCTTGGCTAGGTTACTTCACATGTCTGAATATCACTTTTCTTATATACAAAACTTAGACAATAGTTCCAGAATCTTTAAGGTTCATTTTTCCTTCTACATCCTATGGGGTTCCTCTCCTTGATCCTGTAATTTTTTCTGCCAAATAAAGGTAAATTTGGCAGGAGTAAAAAACACATTTTGCATCTCAATTCAACTGCCCTTTACTAAGCAACTATTATGAGTCAGGATCTTTGATAACTTCTGAGAATACAGAAAATAAGAAAAATTTCTTTGCCCTCAAGGAAAGGGCAACCCACTCAATTTGCAGGTAAGAAAACAGATATCCAGTGTATGACTTACTCAAATTCTATTTCCTTTAAAATGGCAAAATCACAACTAGATAGCAGATATCTATATAAATTCTACTTAATATTGACTTTGTCATGCCACCTTTTATTCACCCCTAACTCACTTAACCTGCTTTGCTTTTCTACTCATTCTGAGCACACTTATTTAAGAAGTCCCCTTATTCTCACAGAGGCTATCAAAATGATTTTCTAACCTTAAAATAAATGAACTTTCTACAAATGGAATGTTTTTCAATCATTTTCATAATTATATGTGTATTGTAAGGGGGAAAAAGGGGTTTTATGGGTTCAATATATTAAAAGATGGTCGCCAGAGGATTGAACTATTATCAATCCTCAATTAAGAATAATCTCAAGTCAAAATTGACTTTTATGGAAGTTTATTTACAATTAAGAAGATAGAGAGGAAATAAGGAAATAAGAATCTAACCCAATAGGTAATTTATCATGATCCTCTAATCCAGGTAGATCTTAACCCTCAGCTAAAAATTAGAGGGCCAGAGGCTAGGAGGTGAATGAAGCAAACTTCATTCACAGAGTCTACTAAAAGAAATTTCTTAAGAGAATTTCAGGAAGATTCAATCAGTCTTTAAACTCACCATGTGGAATTCAAAGATATTTAAAGCAGTCTCACCAGGCTCTCAGCATTCCAACACTCCTCCACAAACCAGTAGAGGTCCATCACCAGACACCTCTTCAACTGAAGACCCTCTCACTCACTCAACTCCCTCTTTTTAAAGGGGTCATTCATGTGTCACTTCCTGTACCTCCCTACTAATTTGCATGTCCAATCACAATAGACAATTCTCATAGTAATGCCTAGGGGGCAGTCAGTTGATTCTGATTCCTCACCCACTCTAGCACCTGTGGATTATGGACCTCCCAGAATTAGAGGTGCTCTCACCTTTTGTGATTAAATCTAAAGATGGGCAGTGTAGACTTAATCTTATTATCACAATATGTACATATATATTTAACTATGATAAAATCCTATTATTTTCAACAGTTAAGGGTAATTAATACATTTACCTCTTATAGAACACAGAAGTCAGACTTTGGGTTATGTAGCATAAATACTTCATAGATTCAATATATTTGAAGGATATTCATTTAGATTAAAAATTAAAATTCAGAGTAATATTAGTTAAGAAAACATCCTATTCCATTTAATTTGGTGGTTTTTGTTTTCCTTAAATTTATTACAGGAGAAATGAAAGATGTGCAATGCACAGAATTAAATAAAATTAAACTATGAATTTCATTTGTTAAAATTCAGATAAATAAGATCATTGTTCAAGTTCTAACTCTATGGAATCACAAAGCCCCAAATAGGTATTAAGTAACTTCCCTGAGATCATCTGGATAATACGCAGTAGAACTTGACATTGAATTCAGTAGTGATTTTAAACTCAAAGCTCTTTCCATTGCAGAATGATACTTTACCAAGAGGAAGCATGTTTATCAGGTATGCCTAGGTAAATTTTAATCTTGTTTTTATGAGACTTAATATGAGTCACTCAGCTAGCATTTATCAATCCTACTATGCACCACACCATATTAAATATTGGGGACAAAAAAGAAAGGTTTGGTTTTCTTTTTAAGTACAATATAACACCTCCTGCAAAAAATCCCCAAATGACAACTCCCAGAAATGTTATAGCCAAATTTAAGAGCTCCAAGGCCAAAGAGAACCAGGAAGAAACAATTAAAGTATCATGGAACCTCAGTCAGAATTATACAAGCTCTGGCAGCTTCCACATTGAAGGATTGAAAGGCCTGGAATATGATATTCCAGAAAGCATGGGAAGTAGGTTTATATCACTTACCCATCAAAATTGACTATATTCTTCCAGGGGAAAGTATAATAAAATAGAAGATTTCCAAGCATTCCTAAAGTAAGACCTGACTTAAATATAGTGTGATAAAAGAAAAAGTGTTGTAAGTTTCAGTTGAATTCAGTGAATATAACAAAAATGCATTAACTACCAGGAATGATGTTTGGAATTAAGAAGACTCAAAAAAGAAAAAAATTCTCCTTTTTCTCAAGGATAGTCCACATTGCAGAGGGAGGTCCTGTATGACTATATCATGGTGAGGAAGTATGAGACAATGGAAAGATCATTGTATCCTGAGTCAAAGTAGCTAGATGACCTTGCCAATAGAGGGCTTCTCTTAGAGTCAGAATTAAGTTCGAATCCAAGCTCAGGCAGTTACTCTCTATGTGACCATAAGGAATTCACTGAATCCAATCTGCCTCACTGTCCTTATCTGATGATTGCAAAGGTCTTTCCAGATCCAAAATCCATCTATGCCCCAAACTTGCATGTAGGTAACTTATATTTAAATGTATAAGAAAAGACAAACTTTTTTTTAAAAAAATAAGATATAACCATTCCATGAGGAAGCAAGCAATAAAACTTGGGGGATGAACAGGAAACATTAGAAAAGTCATTGTAGAAGTTGAAACCTGAGCTATTATTCATATAAAGTCAGAGATTCTAAAGGGCAGAAGTGCAAAGAAGTTGCATGCCATTGTGAGAAAATTTCTTTTGCAAGAATATTCAGGAACAACAAATAAGCCTATAATATCTCAGAGTGTTTGGGGGGGGGATTTCTTTTTAATTTTCTTTTATTTCTGTTGTTGTGGTTGTTCAGATCTATGATTTGATTGATAAAGGAAACTCTCTGTGACAGGTGACAAACTCCCTCTACCAATCTATATCAGCACCTGCTCTGAAAATCACAGTCCCAGAACACTGCCTGTCACACTAAGAAGGTTATCCAGAATACCACAGTCAGGATGTGTTAAAGGAAGGGCTTGAGCACAAGGCTTTCTTCTTCCAAAGCCTGCTTTCTCAGTGCAAGGAGAAAGAAGAAATTGACTGGTGCAGCCCATTCTTTGAATTGGAATGATTGGATTCAACCCAGATAGTCCAGAAGCAATAGAACAAAAAAAGCCAACAAACCAGAAAGTCAAGCCACTTGATTGGGTAAAGAGATCGTTTAGCTATTGGCCAATCGATGACACACATGTGATAAGTGAGATCTGCACATGTCAGGCAAGATAGTTCTTTAATGAAATTCAACTGTTTTGTTTTCCCCTTTTAGACTAATACTCTTGCTATTTGTGCATTAAACTAATTAATACACATTAATAAATTCAAATCTGAGGTACAAAGCTAGAACAAGTAGGGAGAGAGGGACTTTGGCCCAGGCTCCTGAGCTGGGCAATGGGAGAGAAGGTTGGTAGCTTTTGTAAGCCTTAATCGCAGTGGGATGAGTTTGCTCTTTCTATTCCCCAGGCTCTATTTTTTCAGGAGCATCCTCAACACACTTTCCTCCCATCTCTCCTCCTTTTATAGAGCTGTAGCTTTCCACCACACCCACCTCTCCCCAACATGCCCAGCTCAGACTGAGGCGCCTGCTGTTTACCCCATCTACTAAAATGTAAGCCTCTTTGAAGGAACTTACATAGTAGGATAGATAGTTGAATGGTATATACATACATTGGTATATATGTTCCATATACACAGCAATACAGATATACATATTATGTGCAAACACATATAACATGGATATAGAGACACAGACGTGCATATATGTATATCTACATATATATGTATACAGGAGTTCTATATGTACTGTGTACATGTGTGCACAAATGTGCATATATCTATATAGTGTGCTGCATGCATTTATATGTATGTTTTCATGTTATAGGTGGAATACATGCATGTAAACATATATGTACATATATAATTTTTCCTACAAGGAATAAAACTATAAACATCTCCAATAGCCACATAGAAAATATATGTATAAAGCAATGTAGGCATCTACATATATGTATACGTGTCTATGTGTATATATGAAGTGAGAAATAGAATCACTGCCTTTGAAGAACCGAGATAGAAAATAAAAGGAAAATGTTGAGTCCTGTGAAAAGTGAGGAGGCCACTAAGTTTACTGTGATGGATTTTCTAAAGGAGAGAGTGAAAGTTACAGCCGCTCTGGGATCATGACTGATTGATGGTGTGTAGCCTGTAAGGCGTCCAAGGAAGATCTATTTGGGAAACACATTTTCTAATTTATTTAATTCATTTCCCCCAAATCACTGCCACTCCTTATGCTAAAAATATCATATGGTTTACTCATTAGCTTAATTAAGTGTAAAAATGTAGGCAGTTGCCAAGTCCTAATAAGGTAATTGAGCCTGTTCTCTGCTCTCTTTGGGGAGTCAAGATGGTGAGAACTGACATCTCTTGGCTTCAATCTCAGGCTTTAAAAATCCTGCAAAAGTACAGGATGATCTTATTCTGGCACAGGCTGGAATTCCAGTAGATTCTGGGAGAATTTTCCCCACATTTTATCATGGAGTTATTAAGGTTGTTGACTTGTTAGGTTAATAATAATAATAATAATAATAATAATAATAATAATACCCATCTAATTGATGTTAAGTTTTGCAAAGTTTTTTACATGATTTCCTTTTTTACAATTATCTGCAGAAGATGCTATGATTATCTCAATTTACTTACAGTAGAAAATATTTTTTTAGCATAGATTCTTCTTTTGGAATGACCATTTATTTTAGTATATAACATAATATAATATGTGACATATTATGGCTTATATGTAATAAATTATAATTTTTGTTGATAAATTATAATAACTCTGCTTATTTATTATCAAAGGGGATTTTTACCCAAGAGAAATGACCCTCATATTAGCAATGTCCAGAAATCTATGGCTCATTCTTTTATTTCTTCTTTTCAATTCCTCCCCCTCCCGAAGAACAGTTTTAAGGAGGTGAGATGACTTGCCAAATGTCACATAACTAGCAAGTGTCTGTCTCAGGATACCAGCTCACACCAAATGACATTTCTTGAGCATCTTCTATGTTCCAAGATCTATGCTAGGCTTCTGCATCTGTTTCTTTTTTTTTTTTTTAACCCTTACCTTCCATCTTGGAGTCAATAATGTGTATTGGCTCCAAAGCAAAAGAGTGGTAAGGGCTAGGCAACGGGGGTCAAGTGACTTGTCCAGGGTCACACAGCTGGGAAGTGCCTGAGGCCAAATTTGAACATAGGACCTCCTGTCTCTAGGCCTGGCTCTCCATCCACTGAGCCACTTTGCTGCCCCCTCTGGGTCTGTTTCAAAGACAATATCAGAACATTCTGCTTTCTCAAGGAGTTTTTGCTTTATTGCCAATGGGAAACAACAAGTACCTAAATATGTAAATATAAAATATATCCACAAAGTAAATACAAAATGATGGCAGTGGGCAGGGGGTGCAGCAACTGGATAGAAGTCATGGAACAGCTTCTTAAAGAAAGCAGAACTTGTGTGAATGTAAAGAAAATAAGAGGTGGAATCTCTAAGAGGCAAAGGTCAGGAGGGAATGTACCCCAAACCCAAGAAAACTTAGAAAAGGAATGGGAAATTAATTGCAAATATTAATTAGCCATCTATTGTGCCAAGCAGCCACTCTGGGATCAGTGTTCAACATTCAAATGTTCTTCAATTATTCTTATAATATCTTGTTATATATGTAAAAACCTATTTGTTTTTGTGAATGGACAGGGACAGAGGAGGAATGTGGATACCACCTGAATTTCAGTCCTGGATCTCTCACTAATAATAACAATAAAAACAAGAACATCATATAACACTTACTATGTGCCAGTTACTATGCTGAGCACTTGATGAATATTCTCTCGTTTGATATTTTTATTATTTTTACGTATTTAATAATCACCAATAGCAGCAAAACAAACACATTGGACTAAGCAAGGATATAAAAAGTTATGTTCAAAACCACAAACTCCACATTGTTTACAATTTGTTTTTAAAAATGTACATTATAGGGGGCAGCTGGGTAGCTCAGTGGATTGAGAGTCAGACCTAGAGACGGGAGGTCCTAGGTTCAAACCCAGCCTCAGCCACTTCCCAGCTGTGTGACCCTGGGCAAGTCACTTGACCCCCATTGCCCACCCTTACCACTCTTCCACCTAGGAGCCAATACACAGAAGTTAAGGGTTTAAAAATGTAAAAAAAATGTACATTATATGTATATGCTAATAAAAGCATCCTGTGCTTTTGAGTTCTGTTTGTATTTGTTTTACCTGGATATTTTTTTCTCTTGATTTTGTGGCTGCTGGTTTTAAAAACATAATCATAGAATTCATTATTCTTATTCTCTTTTCATCTCTTTCCATCTCTTCATACATTTCCATATTTTTTGTATTTCCAATATTCATCATTTCTCTCTCTTTTTATCTTCAAAACAGCCCCTCAAGTTAATTATTATTCCCATTTTATAGATCAGAAAAGTGAAGCAAATAGTAGTTAGTGACTTTCTAAGGCAGTGATGGGCAACCTTTTGAGCTTGGTGTGTTGAAATTCACCAAAAAAACAAGCATCACTCAGGTGGTGCATCACTTCGAGAAAAGAAACATCATTTCGTGATATTTATAACTTAAATAACAAAAATGTATAATTGTAATACATAACTGTATTTAATAAACCCAAATAGGCAAATTAATATAGGTAGAATTGTCATCTATAATGCACAGAGTGTCTACACTACACTAGAGTAAATGTTTCATACTCGGCATGAGGCCCCAGACTTCTCTCTATGCAGTTGTGTGTCATCGAAAATGGCTACACATGTCATCATGACATGTGTGTCATAGGTTCGCCATCACTGTTCTAAGGTCACACAGCTTAGTAAGAGTTGGAAGCCAGATATGAACTCATGTCTTCCTTACTCCAAGCAAAGCACTCTATCCACAATGCTGTCTTGCTACCCTTATGACTAAATAATTATGCAACTTGGGAAAATCACTTAATTGTTGCACTTCTTTTGTCATTTATAAATTAAAGAGAGTGGATGAAATGAGCTCCAAGGTTAATTATGGGTAACACGTTATAGGAAGGTCATTGCTAAGCTTGAAAGTATCCAGAGAGGGGCAAACAGGAAAAGAAAGAACCTCAAGTGCATGCCTTATGAGGATCCATTAATAAGTTCTAATTGACTAAGTCCTTGAAGGAAAAAAATATTCAGCCTGACAAAAAAAAGGCTTAACAGGGCTATGTTAGCAGCCTTTTCCAAGTGTTTTGAGGGCTGTCAAATGGAAGATAGTGTAGACCAGCTCTACTTGGCCCACAAGCAGCAGGTGGAAGTCACAAAGGTATGTCCTGAGAGAGGATGAAGGGAAGGTAAAATATCCTCAATTAGTGCCCACTCAAAAAGGAAGAAACTGCATTGAAAGCTCTGCAACACCCCCCCCTCTTTCTCTCTTTGTAATCTGTGATATGAACAGCAAAAGAGTAACCCCTTCCCATCTGGCTAATTAATATCACCTCTTTGGTTTATAAGCTTTTTGAGGGCAGGGAAATTGTCTTTGGTGTTTTATTTGTATCGCTTGTCCTTAGCACAGTGCTTGGCACATAGTAACGACATAGATACTTTTTCATTCAATGATTCATATGGCCAAAGGCTTGGTCATTTTTCAATATTGTATTTCCTGGGCAGACTTCAATGTTTGCAGAATTGAAATGCCTTAATGAACAGATTTTAAAAAGGGGCCAAAATGAAGGTTTTTATCCAAATGTATATGTACATGAATATGATATTTTCAGAGTGTCTAGTTTATCTAATATGGGCTCAGATGTCAACAGGTGGTGTTGTCTAGTGGTTGCCACCCTGACCCATTTGGGGGACAATTCTGGAGCCTGGAAGTTTCCACCCACTGACCTCAGGTCTAGACGGAGTTAAATCTCCAGAATAAGTTAAGAAGAGGCTGAAATTATAGACAATAAATCTGGAGTTCAGGATGTGATATGTGGAGTAAAGGGAATGGCATTTTCTCCATTTCGATCTCAATTATTATCTTCTATAATATTACAGGGATAGGCACATTATACCTTATACCATGTTAGTGACACTTTATTAGAGGGTCAAAGAAGAAGCAACCTTCACAAGTGGAAAAAAGGCAAACCTATGCTTGAAGTCAGGAAACAATGTTTAAAAATGGACTGCTCTGGAAGGCGATGGGCTCTCTCTTATGGAAGGTCTTTAAGCAAAGGCAGGATGACTTCTTTTTATTTTATTTTATTTTATTATATTTTAGTGGGGCTATTTCTATAAATAGAGATTGCATTGTATGGCCTTTGAAGTTTCTTCTAACTTTGTTTCTATGATTCTAACATCTATTTAGGCTTGGTATTTTTCCTTTTAATGCATTGGAAATAAGGATTTTGTCCTCAATGTTGTCTCATCTGGCTCTATGTGGAGTGCAGAGAAAACAGTCATTTTAAGCCAATGATGAACTGACTGTGTAACACATTCGATTTATGTGTTATTTAAAGCAGGAGAATCTGAGCCACTTTCTCTTTCCCACCACAATACCCCTTTCCTTCCAGTTCCACATTCTAGGGCACAAACTAAATCTTTTTTATGACCTCACCAAAGGGCTCTTGTCACACCTCAGAAAGAGAAACTTCTGGTATTTCATTCATCAAATAATCTTTTGCCACAAAAGCAATAATTTTTAGCTCTGAAAATATGAAAATATATTTTTCCCAAGATATATAAGAGCTTGGAAAATGGAAGAAACTTTTTTTTGAAATAAAGTGGGAAAGTAATTGACTCGTATAACTGGGAGTTTCCAGAATAGAGATTTGACAGTCATCTGTACATTCAAAGTTATTAGAAATGAAAAATGAAGAAAAAAGAGTTTATTCATAGGATGGCCAAATGATTTTTTCTTTTCTTGGACTCATTGGTAACATGTATATTTCAAACTATGCTTGAACTCCATTGGGACGAAAAGCCATTTGGTGCCTGCATGTTTCTCAGATGATTAAATGTTTAACAATCCAGGGGGTTATTATCTTTTGGGCTAAGCATGCATTATCCTGTAGGAGGTTTAATATATTGCACAATAGACGTGGCCATAAGTATTGTCCTGTATTATATTTCAAGGACCATATCCTCTTTCATATCCCCAAATTATCCCTTGACAGGTATAATGATAGTAGATACTCTTAACAATTTCTGAATACTCTCAAAACCGAAGGCAACTCTACAAATTGGTTAGCCAGATAATTCACAGAAACAAAACTCAATTTTGTCTGAATTATCCAGTTCATTACTCAAGTCATCACTTAATGCTGTTTTGGAGACTTGACAGGAGTTCTATAATTCAGGGAATATATGGAGAGAATAAAAGAAATTCTCCATATATTTCATTCATTGCATTCTTAGCTTTTTAAATAAACTTTTCTGTCATTTTAAGAGAATTACCTGCTATAGCTTGATACCAGTTGCTGTTCTTTGCAATTTGTCTGAATATGACTCACAGATAATTATTAGCATTAGTGGAGGGAATTCATCAAATCAATAGAGATTAGGTTTCAAATGAGATCATGATAACTGGAAGATATTATCTCTTCCCAGATAATTTTCCTTTCTCATTTTTTCTCTATATCCTTACACTTTATGCCTTTATCATCTCCTATGGGTTTAATTCACTTCTCAATTCAGGTGACTCACAGATCCATGCATCCAGGTTTAGTCTTTCTTCTAATCTCTGGTCCCATTGGTCAGCTGCCTATTGGACATTTTAAAATGGAAAATTCCATGAGAATCTCAAACTCAACATGTACAAAGATGAAAACCTGACTCTTTTTGAATGCTCCTTATATGTCAAGGTCACCATCATATTCCCTGTCATCCAGGTTGGAAACTTTGTTATCATCCTTACCTTCTTATTTTTAATCAGCTACATATTCAATCAATTTGTAAATATTTTCATTTCTAACTCTAGCCATTACACCACGTGCCCCTTTTTCTCTAGTCACATGGTTACTACACCATGATAGTCTTCCTTCATCACTCCTTCATCTGAATAATCAAAAAAGTTTCTTAATATCTTAAATTTCTCCCTATTCTAATCCATCCTCTGCCTGGATAGCAAATTGCTTTCCCTGAAGTTCAGTTCTAATACTGTAATTCACCTCCTCCATAAGCTCCAGGGTCTCCCTATTATTTCTGGGATCAAATCTAAAACATTTGAGTATTTCAAATTCAACAACAAGAAGTTCTTTACACCCTACCTTTCTATCCTCATTACATATTATTCCCCTTCAAATTCTCTTCATTACAACCATAATGGTCTTCCTTCCATTCTTCATATCAGAAACAAATTCTCTGCTGTCCATGTCTTTGTCTGAGTTTTCACCAATTATATTCCTTATTTACTTCTGTCCATCAAAATCCCTGGTTTTTCTCAAGATTTAACTTAATCACCACCTACATGAAACCATTCTTGATCTCTTCAACTGATAAAACCTGCCCCTCACAAATGAGGAATCTATGTTGATATATATTGTACATATTTTACACTTTCATATATATATACATATATATACACATATATATATATATATAATTCAATTCAGTTAACATTGATCAAACTGTTATGTGTAGCATACTACAGAAAATATTGAAATGTTAAATAATGGCCATCACCATGGTAAAGTCAAAGATGACCAAATAAGAATCAACATGAAGTTAATACGATTACAGAGGACAAAACTATAGCCAAGTTTAATGTCATTTAAATATGAAAGAACAGGAAAGCAGGTGAGCTGGCATAAATGTTTTAGAATTTTAAAATAATATCAATTTAAGAAAGGTTTCTGGCAACCATCTAGGCCAAACTAGCCCAAATAGAACCCCTCGATATTCACATACCTGAACAATGGTCATCCACCATTCAGGAGAGTAGAATCAACTATCTACTGAGTCAATCCATTACACTTAGGATAATCCTATAGTTCTATGGAAGTTTTGTTTTTTTTTTTTCCATTGAGCCTAGTTGGTCCCTCTATGACTTTTATCCAGTTCTCTCATTTATACTCTTTTGGTGCAAATATGTCACCATTTTTTCCTTTTCCCCAAATACTTTCCTTTAGATACTTGGAGATAACAACCATATACTCTCTGTCATTTCTTATCCAGACTAAATATCTTTATTTCCTTCATATTAACTTCATGATAGCACCCAAATGCCAGGATTGTTTTGAGGATTAAATGAGATAGTATTTGTAAAGTTATGTGAAACCCTTGAATTATTTAACTAATTATAAATGCTAATTATTATGATTTTATTATTGCTATTTGCATCATTATTCTATTGCAAGATCACAAAACCCTTCACCATATTCATTATCCTTCTCTAGGTAGTCTCCAAATTACTAATATGCTTCTTAAAATGTAGTATATAGAAGATAATATAATACCGCATGTGTTCTAGGAAAGGTAATAATAGCACTGTCCTTTCCTTATTCTTCTAAGTCACATATTTCTGAATATAGTTTTTTTTTATCACATATACATGTTTGTTTATCTTGTTACCCTATAAAGTCCTACTGAGCTTGTCATTCACAGGATTGTAAATCTGAAGATGGAAGAAATTTTAGGTGCCACCTAATCCAATCTGTTTATTTTACACATGAGGAAATTGAGATCCATGGAAGTTAAGTGATTTGTCCAAGGTTTTACAGGTAGTATTAAAGGTTGGTTTTGAAGTCAGACCCTCTGACTCCAAACAATTGTTTTGTTCTGTTTTCCTATCTATCAAAATATGTAAGGCAGAGAATCCAAAGACAAGACCAACCTTGCTTTTGGTCCTTGTATAAAAGAAAAAAGTCTTAAGCTTCCATCTCATAGTTAGATTTCAGGTTAGTGCACATGAGATCAGATGAGTCTAAAGGTGAGAGTATTGCCTAAACATACTTTACTGGAAGAAAGAATTCAAAAGTAGGGAGAATGGCAGTTTCTAAGGATGGAATGCCATTGATAACAATGACCCCTTTTTCTTTTCTGCTCAGTGATTGAACTCTCAGGGATCAAAGATATTTGATCAAATTTACAATAAGACTTTGGCACAAAAAGACATCATTTTATTGAGTTTTACTACATGTCAATATGCAGGAGTTGTTTTCTACTCCCCCCCACTAATTACATGTTTGCCAAGGTAATGCAGTGGATAGAGTATCAGGACTAGAGCTAGGAAGATTTATCTCCTTGGATTCAAATATGGCCTCGATTACTTATTATGTGATCCTGCCTTAGAGAAGTCACTGAAGCCCATTTGTGTCTGTTTCCTCACCTGTAAAATAAGATGGAAAAGGAAATGGAAAACCACTCCAATGACTTTGCCAAAAAATCTCATGTATGATCATGAGGAGTCAGACATGAGTGAAATGACTGAACAAAGGTGGAAACTAGAACAAGAGTAACTTGTGCTTCTAAAAGGTTCTAATATTTTTAATGTACTTGCCTTACATGACCTTTGCAAAAGCCATAAATAGTACAAGCGTTGTATCCCCTTATTAGAGATTAGGAAACTGAGGCACTAAAGGGTTATATTATTTGCCCTTGTTTATATGCCTAGTAAAAATCAGTCAGGGTTGAACCAAGTGTCCCATGTGTAAGATCAATTCATTAAGTATGGGTTAAGAGAGAGGATAGTAAAGCAAGAATACTGGATTTGGGGACATAGGACCTGGGTTCAAATACATATCATTCTCCTTCTACCTGTGTGACTTCAAGCTTATCATTTAAGCTCTCTGGGTATAGCTTTCTTATGTGTAAAATGACCAGATTGGACTCCATGATCTCTTAAGGCCCTTACAAGTTTTAAATCTATGAGCTTATGAAATGATGGTTCTATCAAAGGCCTTACAGAATCAAGCATTCTCTCCTCCAACCCAGCAGGATTGTGACACAGTAAAATGAAAATTCCACTGAAAGTAAATACAAAACAAAGCTAATAATAAAAGCAGCCCAATCACTTAGGCATCCATCCATGATTTTAAAAGTAGATAGTTGGCCTTTATTACCAGAAATTGTCTTCAACCTTAGTATAGGACATTCAGTCAGATCTAGTTCCTGTCAACAGTTGAGTAAAGAATCTATTAGGAGAGGTAAGAAGCCAAAATCAGAAAGATTTCCCCCTTCAATCCACGTTTGGCTAAAATCTACCACTGAAGAGCAGCAGCGTTTATCTTCTCACTAAAGGTATATCCCTGAGAATTAGTCAGTTACCAACTCTTCATATCTCTTTTATGGGATAGTCAATTTTCTTAGGTTTTAGCATTGATTAGATCAATAGAAACCTTTAAAGGCCAAATTTATGTGTTTTAAGTAGCATTGTCTATCCTATACTAAGCTGAGAATAAAAAGGT
Source organism: Gracilinanus agilis (assembly GCF_016433145.1). Lineage (NCBI taxonomy): Eukaryota > Metazoa > Chordata > Mammalia > Didelphimorphia > Didelphidae > Gracilinanus > Gracilinanus agilis. The sequence continues at coordinate 715,578,563 of NC_058131.1, forward strand.
TAGGAGGTATCATTTTCATCAGTAGTTTTGCAGTGACTTGATTCAGGGACTTATTCCAAAGCTGATAGCAGTAAAAGGGATTTATGTTCATACTCCAACTCCCTTTGATTTTTAAGAAAACATGAGAAGGAAAGATATTCTTCATTGAAAAGACATAAGTAATCTCAAAAGTGGAGATCATTAGATTCTATCTATCTATCTATCTATCTATCTATCTATCTATCTATTGACCCTCTATTAGTCATCTAGTCCTTCCTCTCATTTTACAGATAATGAAACTGAGGTCTAGAAATCAAGAGGGTTATACCAGAAGTCATATGCATAATAAATGGCAAAACTTGAACATGAACACAGATCCTAGAGAGATAGCAGTGGATAGAAGTTAGAGATCACTGGATTTTTATACTATAACATAATAATCTAATATTATCTCATAAACCAGCTGTGCAACCCAAGATTAATTCTGTCCTCTCTCTGGACCTCAGTTTCCTTTCTTTGAAATGAAAGTCTTGGGTCTGATGACTTCTGATGCCACTTCCAGCTTTAGTGATATAATCCCATGGTTGCATGACACCAAGTTTGACATTCTTCCCTCTTCACTTCTTTTCAGAGAAGGACACTGTTAATCTTCAAGTCCTTGTTTGATCTAATGTTGGCTGATCCTGATGGCAGAGAAAGGATAGAGAGAGTCCAGGCTTTGCTTGAATCTAATCCTTCTCATTGCTATAAAATTTAATTGAATATAATGTATCTTTTCTAAGCAACTATTATTATATACACACCAGTAGAGGGAATATAAAGAAAAAATGAAAAATCCTCCCTGTCAGGATCCATGATGGGGTTGCAATGTGCACTTAAGGAATCAAATACAAGTTCTTTGAGCTGGAAGAGTATGCTGAAATTTTGTTTGGATAGAGAAAACTTTTAGTAGGATAGGCCTCCTTCACCTAGTCAGGTTCTCTTCTCAAAGTATGTCCAACCATCTCCTACTCAGCAGAGGACCTCCCATCTTTCTGTCTATGAAGAGGTCATCCATCTCCAGTGCCTGAGGAAGACCTGGACCTCCTCCTCTTTAGAATAGAAAACTTCTATTTCAATGAAACAATCTAATAAATATGTACCAACCACCTCTTTATGCTGAGCACTGAACTAGACATATAGGGGATACAAAAAACAAAAACAATACGTTCAATTGTACTTCTTTGTACCCATTATTCAGTCCTTGCTCTCTGTTATTCTGTTTTTCCTCTTGTAGGTTGACCTTTCAATCACTCTTAAAATAGATAAATTTCAATTCCTTTCTTTCAATGGACTCTTTTCCTGCCATCTAAAATATTTTTACATTGCTCTCACATCCTCCCCTCCTGCAAAAAAAAATCTTTCCTTGACACTAAATCTATCATTCAATAGCCTTGCTCCATTTCACATTCACACTCCAAAAACAATCAGAAAGAAAGAAATTTCTACTAATTGTTTCTACTTCATCTGCATTCCTCATTTCACAAATCCCTGGAGTCTGACTTCAAACATCACCTCTCAACTGAAAGAGCTCTCTGAAGAATGGGAACAAAAAATAATCAGTAAATTTAGTGGCCTCTTAATTTTCATCTTTCCTCACTTTTCTAAAATGTTGATCCCATCAGCTACTTACATGCTCATAGAAATCCTCTATTCCATGGATTTTCATTATGTTATGCTCTCTTATTATCTTTTTACCTTTGTGACTACTACAGTGCCTTTTTGTAGAATATCTATCCTTTTTCCACTCCCCGAATGTGAATAACTATCTCATCTACTCCTCTCTTTCTCTCCCTCTCCCTCTTACCCTCCTTTCTCTTCAGATAATATCATAAACTCCTATTTGTTCAATATATCTATACCTACATATATATGCATTCACAATACAGGTATATATTAAATGTGTATTTATCTGGACATATGAATACACATGTACACATTTATTAATGAATGTAACATGTATGTGAATCCTGAGTTACTCTCCTGGGTTCCTATCCCATATTACCAGCTGCCTGCTGCACATTTCCAATGGGAATTTAAATTCAATATTTCAAAGCAGAACTTGTTATGTTAACCACTAGCCTCAGCTCTCTTGAAGACTTCCCTATTTCTGTTGAGAGTATCATCATCCCTCTGATCACTGAGGCTTTTAACTTCAGCATCCTCCTTGGCTCACTCCATGTAATTAATAAATCCAATTAATTTTTCCCAGACAAGAAATCTTTCTTCTCCATTCACAATGCTACCCCTTAGTACTAGATGATCTCTCACCCAAAATATTCCAGTAGCTTTGTGACTGGACTTCTGGACTCTAGCCCTACCATCTTCAATTTGCCTTACCAGTCTCTGTCCACATAACCTTCCAAAATCGCATCTCGCCAAGGCTCCTCTCATAAAGCTTTGTGCTCTGCTCTGCTGCCTTCAGGATGAAATATAACTTCCTGATTTGTGATCTAGAGTGCATCCTAATTTTACTCTACCCCATTTCCAGTGTATAGTGCATTATTCCCCTTCTCATAATCTCTATTCCAACTAAACCAACCCATTTGCTGCTCTACAAATTTAACATTACTTCTATCTCTCTCTTTGCACAGGCTAGCTCTCATGGTAATCACTTAACTTCTCTACAATCATGTTTCTTCATTTGTAAAAAAGGAGAGATGGATGCATATGATATTGCCTAAGGACACTTCCAGTTCTTATAAACCTAAAGAGTTTTTGATCCTCACTTCATCGTTTAGAATCCCTAGCTTCCTGCAAGAATGCTTATGGGGCATTTCCAACAGGAATCTTTGCTTGATTACCTGAATTAATATTTTTCTCTCTTCAAATTCCCAAGTATATGCTTTTCTATTTACTTATTTTATATCCAAGTAAAATGGAAATTCCTTGAAGTTAGAGACTATTTTGTATTTTATATTGATATTGAGAGTGCATACCAAGAGGCATGGAATATAGTGTTTCTGAATAAATGTTTACTAGATAAGATTTAATTTGGTTATTTTCCATGCTGTTTTGCTCTTAGAACAATAGATGAACTCCAAAACATGAAAGAGAAAATTCTTGATGCAAAGGAATTTGTGGATACACGGTAGATAGATGAATATTTATGGAAAGATTTTGGGAGAAAGAATGATTGTCTACATGCTTAAGTAAAGCTTGCAGAACATAAAATGGGGAAGAGTTGGAAAGTAATGATAGAATGAGAGGAATAGGAGAAAAAGAAAAAAGAAAAAGATTGTTAAAGATAAAGAGATAGGGAGGTATGGATAGAGAAAAGGAGATAGAAATGCAGATAAAGGAATAGAGATAGTATGACAAAGATGGGACAACAATGGAAATGTGAACAAAGCCAGTATCCTACTCAAATCTAGAATGGGAGTGCCACAGATCAAAAGAAAATGATCACTAATGGAGACTTGTGAAGTACAGAACATTCTCTTTTCATATTATAAAACAAGCTATCTTAAGAAGAGTAGACAAGGAATCAGCTCTTTACTCCAAATGAAATGAAATCTCTTCTGTCACCTACTGATCCAATTAGTGTTTTCATGTTTTACAATCAAACATGAAAAATAAAGATAACTTTAAACTTCATTAAAGATAATGAAAATAAAGAATCACTAAGTAATTGTGCTTTTCACCTTCATCTTCTTAGCAACAGATGTCCTTAAAGGTTCTGAAATTTTCATACAATCAAGTAGAATCACCAGGGCAACGTGATCTACATGTCTAAATGGAGGGTTGCACTATTGGTTATGCAGGCTTAGAAAGATCTCAGTTCAAGTCCTGCATTTGACATATATTAGTTCTGTAATAATGTATCGGTCACTTCTCATTGTAATGCCAAGAGACAATTAATATTATAAATGACCATCCAGTAGCCAATTTATATTAGTGACAAAGAGTTTCTACACAAGGATTTTTCTAGGCCAATAAAATGACAAGTCTGTTTCTGATAACAATAATTACGATGATTTAGATAGAAGTGCTCCTTCTATTATGCCATGCCTTCATTATTTTAGCAATGAGGTTAGGATAAGGAACAGACTGGTAATTTCAAAATATAGAGAACTCCTGCATGAGTGAGCTTTCTCTACCAATGCAGATTGGCATCCATGCTGCAAATTTTAATCTTAGTTACCTAGACCCAAAAAACCCCCCAAAAACCAAAAACACACTAAGTGACTTGGCCCAGGGTCACAAAAAACATATCAAAGAGAAGACTTGAACCCAGAACTTCTTAATTCTGAAGCTAGCTCTCCAGCCCCTAAACTCTATTCTTTCTAGATGTGGTTAACTGTTTCAACTCATCCTCTTAAGAACCATGGAATTGTCTCAGATATTCAATTTTAAAACTAGAAAGAAAGCATGACATTGTCATAAGGCCCCCTGTAAGAACCTGGATCAACTTATTCTGTAGATTAAATCATATTCCCCAAATATGCAGTCTCAAAAGTCAGTCACCTTCCTAGAATACTCTAAGGTTTGCCAAGGGCCTCTCTTTTGAAGAACTCTGTTACAGTTGTTAGGTCCTACAAGCAAAAGCATTTTAAGTACAGGAAATAAACATCTTCCAAAACTTCTTATAACCTTAATTTATTCTTATTTGGACTGTAATTAGTATGATGATTTTTCTAATAACCTTGCAATGGTCTTAATTAGCTTTTTAATTGCCTAAATTGGAAGTATATTGGTGTGATACTTTTATAGAGACAAAACATTCCAAAATATAATCAACCACTTAGAAATTCAGGTAAAAAAATTATCACTACTTTGAAAAAGATCAGTGCATACAAAGGTCTAAAGAAAACCATCAATCAATTTATTAAAAAACCTACTATTCTTGCATAAGGCATTGTTCAAGGTTCTATGTATGGATACAGAAAAAAAAACAAAGTTCATTGAACTTACTTTCTGTTTAGAAAGAAGAGAGGTTATGTACGTGAAAATGCTCAAATAGTAAGAATAAAGTTCTCATGTTAACCCACAAGGTTGCCACAGGACAATCATTCAACATTCTAGGAGCCTTCCTCAATTCTTCTTGATGTCATGAATATCAAGGGATCACATGAACCGCGAAATATATTCTTAATGAGACTATAGAGTCAGATAATTGTCTTTTTTAATGATATATTTTTCATGAAATCTCTACCTCTGTTATTTTTTGAAGAATAACCTCAGATTACCATGGATATATGTCCATTGCCCTGTGAGAGTTACTATAGTATAATGGATAGGCAATAGAAAGGCCAGATTTCAGATCTCCGCCCCCCCCCCAAAAAAAAATACAGTTTGATCCTGGGAAAGTCACTTAAGTAATTCAGGCTCTTCTTGAATCACTTGCATCATCCATAACCTGATGAAGGTAGACTTGATCATTTTAAGGTCCTTCACAGCTCTCAATCTATGGTAGTATGATTGATTTCAGTTTTAAAAACATACATATGTAATTTTATATATGGTAGGAAAAGAATAAGTAGATACAAAGAGGGAATTCAACAAAGTAATCAAAGACTATTTGAGGAAGGAGAGAACACATATCTAGAGATTAGGGAAGCCAATTTGTAAGAGGTAACACCTGAGATATGCCAAGAATGTTTTGAAAGGAAAAACATGGCTATGAGTTATTAAACTTTGACTTCAGTGAGGATTGTAGTGACATTAATAGTGGGGGAGGCTAGATGAAAAGAACATTTTTTTTGTGAGGGGGAAAGAACTACAAGTTCAGATTTGAACTTGGTGAGTACAAGTTCCTGGCAGTATAGGTATCCGGTGATATCTAGCAAACTGGAAATGTGGGATTGTGGGAAGTGATTGAGGTGGACACACAGATTTGGAAATTATATGAATTTAGTTAATTGAACCCATCTGAGAAAATGAACTAAGCAAAGGAAAGAGTATGGAGAAAGAAGAGAACAGCCTAAGATACAGCTTTGAGGTCAGAAATATACTTAGTGGGTGGGGTGGGAAATAGATTAGGAAACAACAGAAGGGAGAAGGAGGAGGGAAATGAGGAGAGCAATTATAGAATCTCAGAAGTAGCGGGAACCTCGGGAGCCACCTGGTCTAAAATATGAACAAGGATTCCCACTACAATATATATGACAAAGGACCCCACTTCTGACCCTTATTTCCCTGTATGATCTACAAATGATTTATTTGACTTCTCTGAGCTTTAGTCTCCTCATATTTAAACTGAGATGGTGAGATTATATGGCTTCTCATTTTTACAACTAACATTCTGATAGTAGCATTGATCCACCACTTAAAAATCTTCAGAGCAAGGGAGCCCAAGCACCTCCTAAGGCTGCCCATTCCACTTTTAGACAGTTTGATTGTTAAAAACTGTGTTTTTAAAAATATTTTTCCTGACATCAAGTTTAAAATCTCAGGTTGTATATATTAAGCATTAAGATGAATAAATTTAATTAAGAGATTACCTGGCTCACCCTTCCATCTCAATCCAGATAGGAATCCTTTCTGGCCACCTACACTTCCAAGGGCTTAGCCTTGGCCTTACCATAGCATCTTCCAGGAGAGCTCCCTCTCCAGATAACAGTTTCCCAACCACCTAGGACAACTCCATGGGAGGATGAACCTCTTTGGATAATGAAATCCTACTGAAACTTATTGCACAGTGAATAACATACTTCTTCTCCCATCATACTCATCCCATTCCATTGATTCTGACCCCCAAGGTGCCATTATTTAAACTCTCTTCTCCATCCCAAACTGCTTGATTCCTTATTCCCTTACCTCTCAAAACATATCCTAGCCTCTCACTCTAAAATTATACAATCCTTCTATTGTGCCTTTTGGAATGCTTTTTCCAAAGATAACAAACTGGATTTCATCTTAATCTATTTTTTCTCTTTCTTATTCTATGTTTTCTTACTCACCAAACCTCCTCCTGATGATACAGCTTTCCTGATTATCCTCCCTAGCAACGGCTGCCTTTTCACTTATACCCCTGGATTCCCCTGTTGAGATGAGAGAAATGGATTACTCCTCACTCCCTAATGCCACTTCCAACTTCTCCCTTTACCACTATTACTCAATAACTTCTCTACACTGGCATTTTATTCCATCCATATTCATAATCCAAACAAGCTTCTGCCTGCTATTGTCTACAGACCTATAGAGAATTCTTCTTCTTTCCTTAAAGAGTTTAGTCTTTTTTTCTCTTTCCAAATCCTGACCTCATACTAGGAGAATTCAACATATATGCTGATGGTCCTTCAAATTCTTTAACCTCACAATTCCTTAATTTAATCATTTCCTATCACCTACTCTTCCACTCCACCACGATTACACAGACATATGGTCATGGTGAACTTGTCATCACCGACCACATCTATATTCATGAACTCTCAGGTTACATTATCTGATCATAATCGGTTGTCATTCCATCTCTCCCTCGGCCTTGATAATATCAATATATTTTCCATCTTAATGGTAACCACCAATCTCATCACCATCAGTCCTTTCCCAGGCCATCATCTCTGTACTGACTTTTCCCTTCTCCATCTTCCCCATTGGTGAACTATTTCAACTCTACATTGTTCTTTACTCAAGTCATTGCCCATTTATTCTATTAAGGCAGGGTTCGGCAACCTTTTTGGCCATGAGAGCCATAAACGCCATATTTTTTAAAATGTAATTCCGTGAGAGCTGTCCAGTGCTCACAGTGCCGCTCCTGTAACAGCGCCTGAAAAAAAAATGGACTTTATGGCTCCTGCAGAAAGAGCCATATCTGGCCCTCAAAAGAGCCAGATATGGCTCAAGAGCCATACGTTACCGACCCCTGTATTAAGGAGATTGTCTTCCCAAACTCTACCCTTTGATTACCACCCCCACTACATTCTCTTCTATTAACATGTTGTTAAATGAAGCTGAATAAAATCAGTAAATGGCGGACTGGATCCGCTATATGTTTGCATTGCTTAATCTCAACTAGGTACTCACTGTGGTTGTGTGGTAACACAAAATGTTATATATTCCCAATCCATTCCCTATTCCACTCATGATAGCACCATTTCCAAATATTTTTTATCTCTTCTCAAACCTTCTACAGCTTACTCTCCACCTACTCTCTCAGCTTAGGACATGGCTTCATTTTTCACTGAAAAATTAAGTTCATTCATTGAGTCTCTCTTTTCCCCTGTTACTCATCTTACATTACTCAGATGTCTTCTTTCACCATCTCCTCTCTCAGGCCTATTTTTCATGAAAAAGTGACCCTTCTTCCTCACTGTCTGTATGCATGGAAATGGAGGAGATGGATGGGAAGGAGGGGAAAGATGGAAGGGGGAAGAAAAGGATGTAAAACACATCTCCAAAAATTGATGTGTTTCCAGTATTAGAGGTCTTAAAGAGTCCAATTTCCAACAATCTGTGCAGATTTTTTTCATCATAAATAAGTAACACCATTCAGATCACTAAGTACATTGTTTTTCTTTAATTACTGTCATGTTAACAGTCTCGAGGGATTACCCTCTTGCCTTTGCCAACTTCAGTATCACAGTTGTTCTGCAGAACACACTGAAAGGACTTTGCAGCAAAAGTCACCAGGACTAAATACTTAGGAATAGAACTCCAATTTTTCTTCCTATCATTACAATAATACCTCTTTTTCATATGTGCAATAGAAAAAAGAACATTTCATTGCATAGAATGCATTTCTAATAGCTTACTCTCTTTGTTCTTCAAAAAGTTTTAAAGATTAACATTACTTATTATACTAGACTAAACTCATTTTCCCCACAACCATCCCTCTCCCCCCCCCAAACAATGGACTCTTGCTTGTAATGAAGGAAAATTGTTAAGCAAGAGAATACTGACAGAGAAACCAAATGTTAATATAAGAAGGGATTCTTTTTTTGCCATTTATTTTAATACCCTTTGGGATACATAAAATAGCATAATGGAAAGAGAGACAGTCTTGAAACCAGGAGAACTGTGTTCAAGACCTACCACTGACAAATACAATTTGTATAACCCTGTGTAAATCACAATTTCTCAGGGTCTTGAAGCAATTAAGTAAATAGAATTAATTTGCAGGAAAAATGCCCATCTGAAATGGTAAATAGAAGGCCCTTTTTCCTGCTTGCATTGATTTTATTTATATAAATCTTTTAACCCCCAAATATGTATGTGTGTGTCATCAAAATGATCTCTTTGGAGTTTTCTTATTTCTTCTGTCATTCTTGATTTTATATCTCTCCTACCAAATACCTATAAAATTTAGCTCTATCTGCCTTCCTAATTTTTCAGTTGGTTTACTATAGAAATTATCCTTGTCATCAGCCTTGATACTCCATCTTATCATTACACTCTGATGAATTCTAAACTTCTATTTAAAGAGATACTTCAGCTCAGATATATCATGATTTCTCACCAGGATGCACTACTTTGAGACTTTTCTTACTTCTCCACTGGGCTTCACTATGGTACAAAAGGCAAGCAATATTATATCAACTATACATGGAAACTCATGCAAATCATAATTCCATATTAGAAATGTAAAAAAAAAGAAAAAAGAAAATAACCTAAAATATGTTTCAATCTGCACTGAATTCATCAATTTTCTCTCTGCTGTGGCTACCATTTTTCATCATGAATTCTTTAGAATTGTCTTAAATCACTGTCTTGATCAGTATAGCTAATCCTTTCACAATTAATAGTCATTACAATGTTGCCTTACTGTATACAGTATTCTCTTTCTTCTGCCCATTTCATTGTGCCTCATTTCATATGCCTTAACACAGTTTTTTTCTGAAACTATCCTGTTCATTATTTATTATAGCATAATAGTATTCCATCCAATCACATAGTATAACTTATTCAGCCATTTTTCTAATTTCTAATTCTTCTCAATTTCTAATTTTTGCCATCACAAAATGGGTTGCTGGAAATATTTTTGCACATAGAAGTCCTTTCCTTTTTCTTTTATCTTTTTTGGGGGGATGCAGATCTAGTAGCAATATTTCTAGATTAAAAAGAGCATGCACAGTTCTATAGCCCTTTTGGCATATTTCCAAATTGTTTTCCAGAATAGTTGAATCAGTTCACAAACCCACCAACATTGCATCGCTGTGCCTACATTTCCACATCCCCTCCAACATTTGTCCTTTTCCTTTTCTATCATGAGTGTGATGTGGCACCTCATTTTCATTTAATTTTTTTATAATAATCAGTAGCAATTTAGACTTCTTTATATTGTTATTTATAGCTTTTTTTTTCTTCCTTTGAAAAATGCCTATTCATATCCTTTGACCATTTATTGATTGGGAAATGGCTAGAAGTTCTGAATTTCAAGAATGTTCTTCAGCTCTATTAATGAAAATGCTTTATCATCACAATGTAAAGATTAGTTCATTCATGTCACCCCATTACACCCCACCAACACACGTGTGATCACTCATATACACATGCACATACTGAAGCAATAGTTTTCTTGATTCATAAGAGTACAGATGCCAGGAAATGTAAAGTATACTAACACCACAGTGCTCACCAAAGCAAAAAAGAAAGAATTTAATTGTGAAGAAAATGAATTCTTTCAGGTATTTCTTTGCCCAGTTAGATCAAATGTGAATGTTCTTGGCAGGTAGCATGGCACCATGGAAATGGCATTGGATTCAGAGTCAGAGAACTTTGGTTCAAATCCTGGCTGGGTGACTTTGGAGAAGTAATTTAACTTCTCTTGGCCTCAGTTTTATTATGTATGAAATAAATGGGTTGAACTGGAGATCATGAATATCCCTTGAAGCTCCAAACCTAGAAAGATGTACCCTAATTTTAGTGAATAAGCTGTTTCTATAAGGGTAATGATAGTTATTCGTATTTCTTTTTAAAATTCTAACAAGTAAACTGATTTTAGGAATAGTTAGGTAGCCCAGTGGATGAGTACCAGGTCTGGAATTGGGAGGACATAATTTCAAAACTGGCCTCAGAAACTTTCTCCTAGATCACCCTGAGCTAGTCACTTAATTCTGATTACCTAGCTCTTCCTGCCCTTCTGCTGTGCAATTGAGAGTTGTATCAACTCTAAACCAAAAGATAAGAATTTTTAAATTAAACTTATTTTAGATGTATTTGTGCTCTGTCCATAATAGCTGTTTAATTATTTTTAAGTTAATTTAATGAATCAAATTGCTCACATATTGAAAAAAATTAATTGATCTTATATTTCATTAATATACCTTAGAAAGGGATCTAAGCATATTGGAAAAAGCACTGAACCTGATACCTAGGAGCACTGGGTTCAATACCTCTTTAGATACTTACTAGTCTGATGCCTGGGAAAATCACTTGGCTTCTTTAGGCCTCAGTCTCCTTACATGTAGAAACAGATTAATAAGAGCAGTTCCTTACAGTGCTGTATGAGGGTCAAAGGGATACTGGATATGTAAAATTGTTTGTAAATCTTTAAGTACTGTTTCAATATAGGCTGTTAATATTATTTTTTCTATTACTCTTATCATGTATTATAACAGAATATAGTTCTGTTAGGTCTTTCCTTGTAAGAATCATGTTGTTGGAAGTACAAGTCACATTCTTCCCATTTGACAGATGACTAACCTAAGGCTTTGCAATCCATGGCAATTAAAATATTAATTTCCCTCATAATATCAGCCTTTATCATTTTTAATTGTTATACAATCTATATTTAGAGTAATGATAAATGAAAGAAACGAGAATTCAGACCTTCATATTCTAGGGCTAGTGCTTTTGTCGTCAATAACACTGGAGGGTATTTTTTTTAGATGTAAGAAAGGATAGTAAAAGATAATTAGGCAAATTCCAAATAACATATCCCTGGAGACAGCAATGCCCCTCATTCCCTGAATGACCTTGAATGAGTCACTTAAAATTTCAAGACCTCAGTTTCCTCCTCTGTAAAATGAAAAGGTTGAATTTGATGAACCCGTAGCTTCTTTCTAGTTCTTAATCAATAACCTTTTGAATGATAAAATCTCAAATTTGGAAGAGAACTTAATGGCCATTTTATCCTGCCTTCTACCTGGAAAACCAGCTGATTCAAAAATAACTTGTAAAAATTATGGAGGGTTATAGATATATTTTAAGGGTTCATGTGGATTTTTTCCTGTGTTCATAGTTTCTCTAATACCTCTATCCATTCATTTCTAGATATCCCACAGATAATAATTTATTCATATTTTAAACTCTTCTATGAAATCTATATAAGGGAAAGACAGTTAAAGAAAATCTGGGTTCCTTGCCCTGGACGATGGATTTCCTCTTAGTAAGAACTAACATTTCATTCAATGGGATTCCCTGAATGCTTATTAAAATCTACTTTTGCCCATCTTGTCTCACTAAGAATAGACCTGAGCCATTTCTTAGAGACCTTTCTCTGAGCCCTTCCCCACAAGGAAATATCCTCATAGATGTTTAAAAAAATCATTTCACCCAGACTGAAAATGTTAAGTGACATTTTGACACAAACTGTAAACAGATTAAAATGGATTGTCTTTCTCCATTATGGAGCTCAGTGTTTATTCGTTGCTCTTTATGAGTGTGTTAATATCTAGAAACCCACATTGCTTTTTTTTTCTTAAGAAACTCGAAGTTATCTGACATGATTTTTGTTTATATGGATGCCCATTAGATCTAAGATCATAACATACCGTTCTTGAGGGTAGGAAACCTTGTTATCTTTTTACATCCAGTGCCTAATATTTTATGGCATAAAACTAGGCATTTCATGTATGCATGTTTAATTGAATTGAATGAAAAGGTGGGATTGTGATCAACTTTCTAGAGTTAGAAGAGAATTAAGAAGTCATCTAGTATAACTCCATTTTTCATGTGGGGAAACTGAGGCCTACAAAAATTTAGTGACTTGACCAAAGAGACACATAGCAAAGCTTCAGCTTGAACTCAGATCCAATGACTCCACGTTAAAAAGTGCTTTACATTTCACTTCTCCTTTAGGTACTGAACTCAAAACATGCCTGATGGAAGCACTCTATACACAAAAAAAGGTAGAGCAATGCAATAAAGAATTTAACATGTTCTGAACTTTCAGAATATCTTAAAAACAGAGAAAATGTCAAAATGAAAAAAAAAAATAACCTGAGGTATAAACACAGGCTGAACTGCCTCTGACCTTTTATCATAGTACAACAAAATAGAATTATGACCATTTTTACAAATGTCGTTTGCTATATAGGAAATTCAAAAGGCTTCTTTTGGGAATATGATTTGCCTTGATTTTTCTGCAAATTCTCGGATCTTCTAAAGTATTATTTCTATCCATATACCAGAAAATATTAGCTTTGTGACCATATGAAGTAATTTCATCTATTAGTAACCTCAGATAACTGCATCTCTTTAAGACTGTAAATAATAGATGAGTCACTAATCTGCATAAAATAGATGGAGAAAATTTCTAGACAGATTTACCCACACTAATGAAATCACTAATTTTAATAAAAAATATTTTGAAAGGATATCCGACTTTTCAACATTTGGATCCTATGTAGATTATTGGATAAAAATGGGAGTATATGAGGGGCAGTGGAAGGTATAATGGGTTTGGGGAAAAGGATAAGGTTTAAATTCTATCTCTTCCAGTTTATTACTAAGTGATATTGGTCAAGCAATCTAAACTCTCTTGCCTGGTTTCCTCTTTAGTTCAGATGGGCAAAGGTCTGTTATAACCTCAACATCTATGATCCATCATTTCTTGGAGTTGTTTTTTTTTTCTTTGTTAGTTGGTTTTGCTACTGTTCTATACATTCATGTGATGAAATGAAATGAAGACTGTTTCTAGTTTGTAGTCAGAGAAAATTACATTTCATTTTTGGTGTGTAATTAACTGGATAACTGGATAACACCGTAATAACCATATAACTGTGGATAACTGTCTCTCTGGGCCTCATTCAATTCTTCACTTCTGAAATAAAAGAATTGGAATCAATGACCTCTAAAGTACCTTTTAGTTCTAAATCTATGTGGCCATGAGATATTTACAGCTTAGGAGCAATGTAAGGTTCAGATGTCAGCTTTGAAACTCAAACTAGACTCTCCATCTCTTTGATCTCTGCAGAGATTCTGGGATTTGCATATTCGTTGAGTTCTCTCATCAAGAGTTCCCTTTGATTTGTGCAATGCTTCAAATGGAATTTACAAATAACCCATTTTCATTCTCCTCCTGGTTGTTAAAAGGAATGCATGTTGCTTGGTGAGCATGGTCCATTGGGTAGATTCCAGTAGTCTATGAAGGCAAGACTATTTTTCTACATTAGCTTTTATCTCTTATACCAATCATTGTATTTTGAAAACAATGAATCCCCTAAGGCAGAGGATCTTAATTTGGTGCCCACGAACTAGGTTTTTAATATTTTTATAATGGTATTTCCATAACTGTCTTCCTTTCTGATCCTAAGAAGTCCTTAGAAATGCATTTGATTGATTTTATATATTAAAAACATTATTTCAAGAAGGGATCCAAAGACTTAACCAAATTTCCCAGGGTGTCCATGATTCCAAAAAGTTAAGAACCCCTGCTCTAGGGAATATTTGTGGGATTGAAAGGAGTGGTGCAAAGTGAGAAGGCCTAAATGAGAAAAGTGATGGGTCAAACTGGACAGCTTGGTATTACCTGTGTCCAGTATTGTGTTTCCCATTTCCATAAATTTGCATAAAGCATGGTTGAAATGTGTCCCCTCCTCACTTCAACTTCTCTTCCCTATGGATCCCTTTTTTCTCCACTGACATGCTCACAAGTTCTAGTTCAAGCCTCATCACTTCTTGCCTAGACTATCATAATAGCCTCTCAATTAGACTCCCAGCTTCATGTCTCTCAACTTTTTGTTTCATCCTTTACATATCCTCCAAAGAGATTTTCACAAAGCAAAGATCTGATCCTGATATTCTCCTATTCAGTAAGCTCCCTTTGCTTCTAGAATAGACATCAAACATTCTGTTTGACTTTTAAAGTCCTATATAAGTTAACCTCAACCAATATTCATAACTTATTATATATTACTACATCTCCAGAAATCGACAGTCTAACCAAACTGACTTTGTTGCTTTTCTTTACCCTCAACTGCCTGCCTCCAAGCTTGGTACCTGTGCACAGGCTACCCTCAAAGCCTGTAATCCATGACCTCCTCACTACCAACTTTTGGCATCTTTTCTTACCTTCAAAAGTCTGATTAAATATCATCTTCTACATGAAGCATCTCCTGCATCTTTTGTTACTAGTATCCCTCCAAAAAAGGGGGTAATTTATGTGTGTGTGTGTGTGTGTGTGTGTGTGTGTGTGTGTTTATTTATTTATGCCTTACCTTCTTTAAGAAGAGTATGTAAATACCTTGAGGACAGATACTACTATTTCATATCATCTTTGTTTCCTCAGCACCTTGGATAGTGCCTGGCACATTCAAGTTCTTAATAAATGTGTATTTAATTTACTAATGAATTAGAAACTCAACCTTCCTTTAAGGAACATAAATCACTTGGCCCACCAGCAAAAAGGAGAAATGAACCAGGGGTTGCTATTAGGCAACCATTTTCATTCTGATGAATGAAAGTCTGAAGTCTTGAGTTCAAGTCTTATATCTGTACTAGTTAGGTGACTATAATTCACTAGTCTTCAGGTAACTTATCTATAAAATAGAGAGAAATACACATGAGACTAAGATTCAGCTCTAGTGCTGCCTTTTAAGTGAGTAAGACCTAATGTCACATCTCACAGCTACTACTGACATTGACCTTCAGAATTATTTTGTACTTATATACCTCTTTCATCTATTCATATGTAGACTTGTTACTCCATCCTATCCTTCCCCTCCCCCCCAAAAAAATTAAAATACATGAGAGCCAAGATAGTTTTTCCTTTGACTTTGTATTACCCAGGGCCTGTCAACTAGCTACTTAATAAATAATTATTGAATGAATTGCATCCCAGATCCATTACAGAAAAACTGAATTCTAAAAAAAAGTTTTCCGAGGTACATATCTGAGACTTGACAGAATGCCTCCTGAAACATGGCAAAATGGATGACTGCTGTTTTTGAATAGTCATATGGGGGTAAATGCTATCATTTTGGAGCAAAAGAAATTTGGAAACCATGGCTAATGATTATAAAGTCGTGGGGAAAAAATTGAAGACTTTTCAAGTTCTGATGATATGTTGATGACTTCTTCCAAACGTTCAGGAAAGAAAGCCAAATCTGGAAATTTAATAAAGTGCAAGTTCAGAAAATACTGCCTAACAAAATGGAAAAAACATTTTCTCTATTCACCTTTAAATTTCTTTCAGTATTGGACATTTATACATTGTTGACTATACGCCAATCAGTGTCCTGGGTTGAAAGAATATGAAGATAAAAATGAACAAGTTCCCTGTCCTCTAGAACTTTACATTCTACTAGAGTAGAAGTAGAGGATATAGTGTGTATGCAGATAAATATATTCAAGATATACAGAAAAGAAATACAAAGTAATTTTACTTGGGGAATCAAAAAAGGCCTCTAGTAGGAGCTGACAGGTGAGTTGACCTTCATAGGGTGCTAATGGCAACATACTGAAGTGAGGAGAGACCTCAGTCCAACCAGGGATGACAGTTTGCTGGAAGCTTGTGAGGGTAGGGATAACCTTATATGTATGAAGAACAGAAATAAAGCACTTTGGGTAGATCACCAGGTGTGGAAGTGGGAAAATGAACGATGGGTAATTAGTCTATAAAGAGAAGTTCAAGCCAGGGGGTAGAAGATTTTAAAAATTTCAAATGAGAGAGTAAAGGAAGCTCCTGAGCAGCAGTGATATGGTCAGAGTCATGTAATTAAGGATATCAATATAACTATGTGGAGAACAACCTGGAGGCAGGGAAGCCAATTAGAAGTCTGTTATAGTAATCTAACTGAGAGGGGAAATGGGCCTCAATAAGGAAGGACAGTACTTATGGGAGTGAAGAGAAAGAGATGTGTGGAAGCCATGTTGCGAAGAATCGACAAGACTTGGCAACCAATTTGATGAGCACTTTCACCCCCCAATACGTATCAAGATAATTTAAAAACTTCTGGTGGCTTTCACAGATCCTTTGATGCTAATTATCCCACTAATATCTCTGCTTCCACTTCATTCATTTAGGCAGCATAGGGAAAAATGGATTTCTGCTGTTAAAAAACTAATAGATTCACCTACTCACCTGCACTATAGCAGCCATTATTTAATCATTTTCTCTTAATGTTGCTCACCAAAGAATGAGTTCCAGAAAAATTATCATGCTAGGGAGATCTTACAAGAGGGTAAGTGGTTTCCTGGGTCTAAGCTTTCATTTAGAAATATAATTATGCCAAGTGAAGTTGATTATCTTCAGAGTTTCTGACATTAACTCTTCTAGAGTAACTTTGGTGTTCAGTTTTGTAGTTTCCCCTTTCGCTGTCTGACAAGCATAATACACTATATGAAGCTTATTCCACAGTCTGTGAAACTCATTCTTCTTGTGTGACCTTTATTAGATATTAATGACTACTGTCAGGAGTGCTGGAAAAAAGTTGGATTATGATGAAGTTGAATCTGCATGCAAAACAGTGTTCTCTTAGAAAATGTGATTCACTCACACCTTGGATGTCAGCCTTGTCATTTCAGGAACTTCCTTCTTCATCATCTTTCCTTAATTAGAACTAGTGTTAAACCTTTATTACCAACTGATGAAGGATAAATATTTTAATACTTCAATTGATCTGAGGGAGTGAGGGTGATAGAATTGATAAAGTACTTAACTTGGAATCAAGAAGACATGAATTCAAATCCCATTTCTCTCACTAACTACATGATGCTGGGCAAGTCATTTCACCTTTTTGAGCCTCAATTTCCTCATCTGTAAAAATGAAGAAATTAGACTCAATTTCCTCTGATTTCTCTTCCAGTTCTAAATATATGATCCCATGACCTTATTCATGCAGTTCTCTCATAAGTGCATTACTGAAAGGATGCAGGAAAGATTGAAAATCCTGCCTTGGAGGGAATCAACCAACACAGATGGGGACTTGTACCTGGATATAATTTTGACTTTTAATTTGCAATGGAATTTCTACTAAAGTCATCCTTTAAGATCTTCTGGGTGGCCTACAGATGATTCTGAATATTTAAGTGGAGAACAACTCTCATTAAGCTAAAAAGTTATGGAGTATGGTTCCTGGTGTCATACCATGAGATCGTCCTCTGAGAACAAGCTTTAAGTAATCTGTCATTGCACATCACCGGTAGGTGGTGCATTTTCCATTAACCACAATAAATCACAAAAAAATAGACAACTAAAACCTGGTGAGATTTCAAACAGGGCATTAGAGGAAGTACAGACACTGCCAAGGTCACTGATCCTTGAAATAAGTATTGATTTAATAATGAACAGGTTTCCTCCTTACTCAAGCATTTGATTTGTAAAGCTATTCTCTTCTAACCTGAGAAAACAAAGTCCAAAGCATCGAAATCAATGATAGATTTTTCCCTGATCCTTTACTTTTATATTTGTCATTTCTGGGACCACACAGTTTTGGAAAGTTCTTCCAAGGATACAATTTATAGCCATTCCATGACTGCTGTCCACTCTGACTCTTTTTCCAGGCCCTTGCAAAAGCCCTCCATAGGCATTTCACTCAATGTATTGGGGCCTTCCTGTAGCACAGAGGATCTTCACCTGCATCAATCAACTTCTTTTATTATATTTTGGTAACTGTTTTAATACAGTTGGTTTCCTCTGAAATGCTACATATTCTTAATGGATTACAACAAATTATTTCAAAAAGGGGCCCAGAGCCTTCACAAAAATGACTGCTCAAAGGGTTATCTATGATATATATACACGCAAAAAAATTGTTCTGTTCTAGGTCTGTTGTTATGACCTGCATCAGTGATGGGCAAACTTTTTAAAGAGGGGGCAAAGGAAAGAAAATGGTCATCTCTCAGTCTGTTTCTAAGGCAACTCTTTTGAAGTTTCATTATATTGTATCCTATTCATTGTATTTATCAGATTAGGATTAATGTTGCAGGACTGGATACAACATTTTAGGGGGCCACATCTGGGCCATCACTGGCCTAGATAACAATAGAAGAGTTGTGGGTAGCTGTCATTTTTCTTGCATTTTTGCCATGTAACTAGCTCTTATCCTTTTCTTGCCTTATGCCCTTCTGATGACATCCTTGACTCCACTCCTCCTATACATGTCTTCGTCAGTAATGGATTATAGCCTGCACATGCATGTGCTTTGGCATCCCTCTCCTCCCCAAGATCTTTAACTTTTCATATTAAAGATTTTAATATTCTGTAACTTCTGATCCATTCATTATAATGGTGTAAATTCACAAAAGGATCAACAACCCTCATCCCTTCCCTAATCATTTGGTTGTAGGCTATAACTTGAGATTCTGCTATTCTAAGTTATTTTTCCTCATTATTGACTTTTTATTAAAAATTCCTTATCTCATTTTATATTGCTAACTATATGGTGCCACACTAATGCAGTACACTTGACAATAATAATGATAACTGGCATTTATAAAGCATGGTGAATTTTTCAAAGCCCTTTATATGTATGTAATACGTCATTTATGCCTCCAACCAACCCGATTTGGTGGGTTCTATGTGTATGATTAACAGCATTTTATACATGAAGAATCTGAAGTGAGAAAAGGTAAAAAGATTTATCATAAGTTAGACAATAAGTGTCAGAAGAAAAGAAAAACTAGTGATAACTTACATTCGGGAGATTCTTGAAGGCATTCTTCTCTTTGTAATCCTCAGTGCTTGGCACTGCCAGGCACATAAAATGGACTAAATAAAATGTTTGTACATCTAGGTGCTGAAATGTGAAGAGCACTTGGAATGGAGTCAGTATTCCAATCCTATCTTAGACCCTTTCTAGGTGCATGACTCTGGGCACATCCGTTAATATCTGTTTGCTTCAGTTTCTTCATTCATAAAATGAGGAAAATAATTGGGTTTACCTCTCATGGTTGTTGTGAGGGGAAAAAGGTGACAGGATCAGTCAAAGTAAGTCCCTTTGCCATCCTTATAGCACTAAAGGAGTGTTAGCTATGGTTCATTTTGTTTAGTCAAATTCCAAGGGGGAAAAAGATGTTACAAAAAGAATCAGAAGTCATTTTATAATGGCAAGAAGAAGCAATTATGGTGACAAATGCACAGGGCTAAGGATACAGAGGTCTGTTTCTTGGGTTGAACTGTGGGAACTACAAGTTCAATTCATTTCCCAAAGTAAGACCTCTCTTTTATCAGATAGAAAATGAGAAAGTTGGACTTATTAGATTTCCAGTTCAAAAGGATATTAGAGATCACCTAGGCTAAACCCATCAATTTATTATTGAGTAAGTTGAGGTAGGATTTATCCAAGTTTACAGAAGAAGTTGTGAATTAGAATCCAAGCGCCCCCTCTCACTGGCGAGACATGATTTATCTCACCATACTACCATGATCATTGAGAATTACTAGCTTTAGTCCTAGGATAGCTAGGTGGTACAGTAGAGTCAGAAGACCTGAGTTAAAATTTGACTTCAGGCACTTTCTAGCTGTGTGACCCTGGAAAAGGCATTTCATCTTCTTTGCTTCAGATTCCTCATCTATAAAATGAACTGGATAAGGAAATGACAAACCATTCTAGTATCCTTGCCAAGATAACCATAAATGTGATCACAAAGAGTCAGACAGAGGAGCAGCTAGGAGTTTCAATAGATTGGAAGGCAGACCTACAGAGGGGAGATCCTGGGTTCAAATCTGGCCTCAGACACTTCCTAGCTTCCCTGGTTATGTCACTTAACCCCCATGCCTAGCCCTTACTGCTCTTCTGCTTTAGAACCAATATAGAATATTGATTCTAAAATCAAAGGTAAAGTTAAAAAAAGAAAAAACTTAAGTGACTAAACAACAATAACAATAACAGATCTGGTCCTCCATGGGTTTAGAAAGTCTTCCTGTACCTAGAATACCTCATAAATATTTTAAAATCAAATTACATCTAGAAAAAATATAGAGCCAGATGCCAAAACAAGACAAAGCTGGCCATTTATGAGTCTTGCTTCATAGATTTTAAATTAGATTCAAAAATTCCATCTTAGAGCCCTTACCTAAGGAGGCATATGTGCATATTTAAAACAGAACTACTTATAATTCATAGGAGAAAGTATGCCTTCCATTTTTAATTGTGCATGACTCTAGTATGTATGGCTGGTAGGTGTAGGAATTTTATTTGTAAATTTATGTTCTCTGATGGCAGAAGGAAAAGGCACTGTGCAAAATTATGAAGGAAAAAGGTTGATTTGTATAAAAATGACTCCTGCTAGGTCCCAGTATTTGTTTTCAAGGCATCTTCATTTAAGGAGATTCATGCTAAATAAAGCCAGTGGACTAATTTGAATGAAAAAAAGGAAAATAAGTCATAAGAGATAAAAGCACCAACTTTGGGGTCATAAAGGATTGGATAAATATATAGACATGGATAATGGAAAGTCATTGGATATAGAGGTCCTGAGTTCAAATTTAAATTAAGAGCAAGTGATTTCTCCTAAGTGAACCTTAATATTTCCATCTGGGAAATGAGGATTAAACTAGATGACCTCTGTTGCATTTCAGAACCTAAGATCTTAAGACCTGTGACATTGTTCTTTGTTCCTCTTAGTCTCGGTATCCTGATTTGTGAAATGAGAAGACTTAAAAGTTCGCTTCTTAATCTATCTATGACACGTGGCACTGGGTGAATCATAAGCGTCAGCCTCCTCATCTTTAATGTGAAAGGATTGGATCATTTGACATCCAAAGTTCTTTTGAGTTTGAATTTTAGGATTCATAATTTTGAGCAAGTCATTTTTCTTCTCTGATATTCTGAGAATTAAGTTAGATGGCCTCTAAGTTCTCTGACAAGCCTAGCATCCCAGGAAGTTACATATTGAAAATTGAGGTGAATCATCCCAAAACATTCAAACAATTTCAGCTTAATAAACTACTGAATGTAGCTGTTTGAGTAACTTAGGTGGAGTCTTCAAGGCTTGATTGCATATATTCTCTGGGATTTAATCTTGACCATTATGGATGATTTTAGTGAAGTCATATATAATCATCAGAAATAGAAGATTTCAGTCAATTTCTGAACAAGTGGAGAAATACCTGCATGTTTGCTCTTTAGAATATAGGGAGAAAAAAATTAATAACTAAAATGTGAATTTAAAAGCATTCTACTTATCATTAAAAACCCTGTTACATTTTTAAAAGAATAATGTGAGTGTTTTATTCCCTTTGGTGCTGGTGATTTGGGGCAGGATTGTATAGATATCCCTAACATATTTTTGGATTCATATAGTTTCCATTGTTTATTCCAAATCAAATTCAATGATCAGACAGTAAAGGATATCTGTAGCTACTAAGTATGACATTCTTCTGGCAGAGTCAGTTTGGGACAATAGAAAGAACACTGGACTTGGAATCTGCTCAAACCCAATTTCAAATCCCACCTTTAAAACTTTGATAGCTCTTTTAACCCCACTGAGCCTCAGTGTCCTTATCTGTGAAGGTGAGCTGTGAAGCATAGTATCTGACATTGGAGCTAGGAGGGACCTTTGAGACTATCACATTCAAATGCTATGTAAGAATTTAAAATTTAGTGTTTATGCTAATATGAGAATGCTAAAGTAATATTGTGGCCACCAATTAATAGATATTATAACTTAAGTCAAAAATGACTTTAGTAGCTTTATTCACAGAGGTAGAAAGAGTGAAAATGGAAAAATGTAACTAAAGAGACAGGTTTTAACAAACCTACTAGCTCTTCTCTGGTAAAGTGAGGCTCAGCCCCACAGGGGCTTCCTCACATCCAGCTGTGTCTTCAGCTAGAATTCCACCAATGCAGCCTCCTCCAAAGCCAAAGCAGGAATCTCTGGAACCAATCTCTCCAGGAGCCAGGAAAGGAAGGCCAACTACTCACCCTCCCAAGATGAACTCCAAAGAAGAAAGACTGAAGGCCAAGTCCCGAGGCAAAGTGAGAAGACCAAGGAGCAGTCCTCCAAGGAGTCCAAGAGCCAAGGTCAAAGGTCCCCTGAACAGGAAGTTCAGGACTTTTTTATAGTGCTTTTTCCACATCACTTCCTGTCCCTTCCTCCATTTTACAGGAACCAATTGCATTCTTTCAATTTGCTTAGCATGCCCAGGGGCAGAGCAGTGGCCTCTGGAGTTGTTACCCACTTTAGTAAGTGACTTGCAAACTCTCTTTCTTAAGTGTTAAGTAGGAGTGTTTAAGTTTTTTGATCGAATAATTTAAAAGTTGCTGATTGATAGACAAAGGAAGTTTGATTCACTTTTCACACCTAATTTTCCAGATGAGAAAACTAAGGTCCATAGAAGTGCAATATATCACACAGATATTAAATACCAATTTCATTATCATAAGAACTCCCTAGACCAGTGCTGACCATGACCTATCTCAACTTCATAAGCTTAGGGAGATGCTAGAGTATCATAAATGGAAAATTACTTGACTACCATCCTACATCTGAGTGTCAGATTTAAGACTTGAGCCCTAATCTCCCTCAGTGTAGGACTAGCATTCTTTCCACAACTCTCTGGTACCCTCACTCTCATGATCACTTCCTTTGTTTGTTTTAAAGACAAGCAGGGTTAAGTGATTTGCCCAGGTTCATGCTTAGTAAGCATCTGAAGTCAGATTTGAACTCAGGAACTCCAGACATGGTATTCTCTCTACTGTTCTACCTACCTGCCCCTCCCAGGATCACTTTGAAAAAAAAAGTTTTACAAAAGAAGGAAGCTGGCCTAAAGCTGATATATGAGAAGATTATAATAAAAAAGAAAAAAAACTACGTAACTCTACTTTTTTATTTATTATTTTCAATTTCAAATCCTCTCCTTCCTTCTTCCCCCTTGCCCACACTATGAGAAAGTAAGAAAAATAAAGTCCATTATAAATATGTAGAACCAATCAAAACAAAATACTGCATTTGTCACATTCTTTCCCACCTGGTATCCATAGGGGGATAAGGAGGATTTGAAGAAAGTACCTTCAGTCCATGTTATATGAAAAGTAGTTGAAAGAACTTGAAGTACCCTGGAGAAGAGAATCAATGAGTTTTCATTTGATTCAATTATTTACACTGTCACCTAAGGCAAACTGGTTCTGATTGACTGAATTGTGTTGATTATAGATGCCAAAGATTCATATGGGTAGTGCTTCATTCTACTGGTTTCTGTGGAAAAGACATGAGTTGTATTGTGTGTGTGTGTGTGTGTGTGTGTGTGTGTGTGTGTGTGTGTGTGAATGTGTGCAAGTGTGTGTGGCCCAGAATCTTTGACATGGAAGACTCCCCAGAGACTAACCAATCCTAACCATAACTGAATGAAAATCATCCCTACTATCACCTCACACCTAGAAGACTGGCCAATATGGCAGCAAAGGAAAGTGATAAATGTTGGAGGGGACGTGGCAAAATTGGGACACTAATATGCTGCTGGTGGATTTGTGAATTACTCCATCCATCTGGAGGGCAATTTGGAATTATGCCCACAGGGCTTTAAAGGACTACCTGCCCTTTGATCCAGCCATACCATTGCTGGGTTTGTACCCCAAAGAGACAATAAGGAAAAATACTTGTAAAAATATTTAGAGCCACAATCTTTGTGGTGTCAAAAAATTAGAAAACAAAAGGGTGTCCTTTGATTGGGGAATGACTGAACAAATTGAGGTATCTGATGGTGATGGAATACTATTGTGCTGAAAGGATAAACTGGAGGAATTCCATGTGAACTGGAAAGATCTCCAGGAATCAATGCAGAGTGAAAGGAGCAGAACCAGAACATTGTACACAGAGAATGATACACTTTGGTACAGTTGAATGTACAGACTTCTCTACTAGCAGCAATGCAATGATCCAGAACAATTCTGAGGAACTTATGAGAAAGAATGCAATCCATATCCAGAGAAAGAACTGTGGGAACAGAAACTCAGAAGAAAAACATATGATTGATCATGTGGTTCAATGGGGATGTGATTGGGATTTTGATGTTAAAAGATCACTCTACTGCAAAGATGAATAAGATAGAAATAGATTTTAAACAATGATATATGTACAACCCAGTGGATTTGCTTGTCAGCTTCAGGACAGGGGAGGGAAGAGAGGTGGGAAGAATCATGAATCATGTTACCACGGAAAAATGTTCTAAATAAATTTTATAAAAAGAAAATCTGCCCTATAACACTCTCCCAAAGTGGTCATCCCACAATTCCTTTGAAGAATTTAATGGAAATATAGCTCACTACCTCCTCCCTAAGAAATCCTGTTTTAATTTTCCTTACCACTATTAGAAAGTTTCTCCTTACATTAATCTCAACTCATTTTCTTTGTAAATTCCACCTATTGCCCCTAGTTCTATCTTCCCAGACTATGTAGAATGAGTCATTCCTCTTTTACTTGATAACCATTTAAATATTTTGAGAGCCATCATGGTCTTCCCCAAATCTTTCCTTCTGAAGGATGAGCATCTCAGCCTTGGTTTTCTTATCCATATAAATTAGTGGAAGTAGACAATAACCTCACATTTCTTACAAGATTGTTGAGAGGTATGTCCTTCATACATTGTAAAGCACTAAAAGAAAGAAATGACTGTCAATGAAACATTAAAAGATATTCAGAGAAGTTTGGTAGAGAATATAAAAGCAGGGCAATGTGTAGTTCTAGGGGTTACTTTATATATAATTCTAAAAATTATTTCATAATAAAATTTCGTGGTGTTATGTGTAACCTTTATTCTTTATATAAGGGAACTTCTGCATATTAAAAATCTTTACAAGTTCATAACAAAGAAAATTCAAATTACAAAATTACAAAATACTCTATAACCAAGTACTATTTCCTAGCAGATGGAAAGGTAGTGTGATTTTTATTCAAGAGGAATAAATAGTACGGCCACTTATGTAGCATTTTAAGAGACTTCAGAGGTCCTTTGATCCTAACTAATCACTTCATAGAGGTGGAAACTGAGAGTCAAGATCATTGAACTGAAGGAAAAAAAACATAGTATGGCACAAGAGAGACATCTACCCATGGCTTGTTGAATTGAATCACCTTGCCTAGGTTTACATAAGCACATAAATGAGAGAGTGCAGACTCAAACCCAATTCTTCTGACTTCTAAAATAATATACTCTGCTTGCTGTTATTCAGTCATTCCAACCATGTCCAACTCTTTGTGACCCCAGTTGGAGCTTTCTTGGCAAACCTATTAGATTGAAGTGGGAGGGAGAAGGAGAACATGGTTCTCAAAATTACAGAAAATTATTATTAAAATTTGCATTACCATGTAATCTAGAAAAAGTAAAAAAATTCAAAAAAGAAGCTGACTGGAATGGTTTGACATTTCCTTTTTCAGCTCATTTTACAGAGGAAGAAACTAAGGTAAATGGAGTTAAGTGAGTTGCCCAGAGTTGTACAGCTAGTAGATGTCCAAGTCTGGATCTGAATTCAGGCCCTCCTAACACCAGGTCCACTGTTATTCCTAGCAGACCCAGTCTACTACACACTACATCATTAAAGGAAATTTGCAAATTTTTTTCACTGCTGGTGGAGTTGTGAATTGATCCAACCATTCTGGATGACAATTTAGAATTATGCCCAAAGAGCTCTAAAAGACTGCCTGCCCTTTGATCCAGCCATACCATTGCTGGGTTTGTACCCCAAAGAGATCATAGGGGAAAAAACCATGTACAAAAATATTTACAGCTGCACTCTTTGTGCTGGCAAAGAACTGGAAAATGAGGGTATGCCTGTCAATTGGGGAATGGCTGAACAAATTGTGGTATATGCTGGTGATGGAATACTATTATGCTCAAAGGAATAATAAACTGGAGGAATTCCATGTGAACTGGAATGATCTCCAGGAATTGATGCAGAGTGAAAGGAGCAGAACTGGGAGAACATTGTACAGAGACTGATACACTATGGTAATGTAATGGACTTCTGTACTAGCAGCAATGCAATGACCCAGGACAATTCTGAGGGATTTATGGAAAAGAAAGCTACCCACATTCAGAGGAAGAACTACAGGATAGGAAACACAGAAGAAAACTAACTGCTTGAACACATGGGCTGATATGGACATGATTTGGGATATAGACTCTAAACAACCACCCTGGTGGAAGTATCAATAATATGGAAATAGGTCTTGATCAATGACACATGAAGAAACCAGTGGAAATGTGCATTGGCTATGGGGGAAGAGAGGGTTGGGGAGGAAGAGAGTAAGAACATGAATCATGTAACCATGGAAAATTTTTTCTAAAAAATAAAAAAAATTAATTTTAAAAATTAAATTTTTTAAATTAAAAAAAGGAAATTCATAATTTATCAAAACTATTTTCTTCATACCCTATTTCTCTTCTTTTTTTCTTAGGCAACTGATAAAGATACTGGTAATTATAGTGCCATGGCATACAGACTTATCATTCCTCCAATTAAAGAGGGGAAGGAAGGATTTGTTGTGGAGACATACACAGGTCTTATAAAAACTGCCATGCTGTTCAAAAACATGAGAAGGTCCTACTTCAAGTTCCAGGCTGTTGCAACGGATGATTACGGGAAAGGGCTGAGTGGCAAAGCTAATGTCCTGGTGAGTAGAAAGGATTTGGGAGAAATTATGGTGGAGGAAGGATCTGGGATAAAGGGGAGTAGAAATAGTAATTATGGTAAAAAGGCCATGGAAAAATAACATTGGAAACATCTCAGTTCAAACAGGAGATCAAGAGAGTCTAAGAAAACCTTGAGAAGCTCTAAAATGGTGGCTAATGGAGAAAGAGGCAGGCCTAGGAGAGACAGGATGTCCTGGCTTCAAATCTGGCCTGGGATACAGCTCAGCTGTGTGACCCTGGGCAAGTCACCTAACACCTGTTGCCTAACCCTTTTTACTTTTCTGCCTTGAAACCAATATGCAGTATTGACCTTAAGACAGAAAATAAAGTGCTTTTTAAAAAAGAATATTTAGAAGAACCAAGATATGTAATTGGGTAAAGCACTTTTTTTTTCATCCCTGAAGTAAAGAAAATACAATAGGATGAAAATGTTATTTCAAAGTAAATTTTTATATCAATCAACATCTGGTCACTTTAACCTGAGGCAAACCCTGTCAAATTGGAATAATAATAGCACTTTCTTCCCATTGTTGCTGAAGATAAAACCAGATATTCTGAGGCACTGGACAACATTAGACACTATATAATTGATAGCTATTATAGTTTTTGGTGCAATAAATGATAAAATTGAGTCTGGAAAAAGTTAGGTGATTTGCCCATCATCAAAAGAAGTATTAATTATCATCGGTGGATTTTGAACCTAAGTACAGAGCAGAATCCAGAGCTATTTATTATTCATTCCGCTGCACCACACTATCTTCCTAGTTCTTTTACTCTGAAAAAAAAATGACAGGTTGATGGAGTACATAAGACTGATCTTTGAATTGGAAAGACTCACATTCAGATCCTATGCATGATACTGGCTAATGAGTCATAGCTTAACTTCTTTGATACTTGATTTCCTTAAGTATTGACCATGTTAATAATGCATGTAGTTGAAATGTAACTTTGTAAGGCTAGATCATAAGAACACATCTGGGCCAATGAAGTGGTCTATTTTCATACTTATCTTGGATTTACCTTTCTTAATAACCATGACCACTTCTTTTGTGTTACACCTTTCAGTGAAAAACTAAATGCTTCTTGTTATAAAAAATAAAATCAAATAGATAAAATTTATTTTGAATGTCAAAAAAATAATGCATGTAGTTATACATCAATTTCACAGGCACTTTGTTAGTCAGATGAGAAATTGCATTAAAGAACTTTGAAAACATGGGAGTAATATGTGTTTGTCAACTGAGTGCAAAGATCAACCATCTGCCCAGTTTCCTGGGGAATGAAATAAATGAATGAATAAAAATACAAAAAAAAAGGAATGAGTGAATGAATGAATACAAATGATTGAAAGGAAAATGGTGAAGAAAAGTTCCCATTGTCATGATGCATATGGATACCCTTAACTCTGCATACAAATAGAAATAGACAAATGAACTGAGTACTATTGTAACATGAAGACAAGGTAATATCGATTTGGGAACATTTTAGGATGTTTGTGAGTTTGGTGAATCTTTCCCAGTATAATGTTGTCATTGGTGTTCTTGTTATAGAAGTTCTAGGGGGTCACAATTCTTTAGGGCATTCAACTACTGTCACTCAGGAGGTACAACGGAAATATTTTAAAGGTGAAACAACTAAGAAAAAGATACTGGCATTGAGATTCGATAGGGAATATGCAACAGAAACAGGTATGAAGTTTCTATGCTATGTATTTTCATATTAAGGAAATGGTGCAGGGGCAATTGGGTAGTTCAGTGGATTGAGAGTCAGGCCTAGAGATGGGAGGTCCTAGGTTCAAATCCAGCCTCAGACACTTCCCAGCTGTGTGACCCTGGGCAAGTCACTTGACCCCCATTGCCCACCCTTACTACTCTTCCGCCTAGGAGCCAATACACAGAAGTTAAGGGTTTTTAAAAAAAAAGAAAAGAAAAAAATGGTGCAAGAGAAGAAAATTGTATCCTCAAACTCTGGAAAATTGATTTGCAAAGAAACTTAAACTCAATTTTAAGGAATCATAATGTGATTCCCAGAGTTCAGTCATGCTGACAACATCAATTACAGCAGTCTCATATTGAATCAGTTGCTTCAACCATGACCAGCTATTTCAATCATTAAGAATCCCAGGTCAGAGTAGTGATTTGGAGATTTAAACTTTGATCAGTGATCAACCTACAGAAAGTTAATTTAAGCAAGTGTGTGGACACATACTCAGAACACTTAGTGGATGGGAACAGTCATTTTGTGCTGAATACACATATTCTGTGTTTATTTGACTTGGAGCTATAATGCAAATGTTTTCTGAAAGCAAAGTGCCCTGGCAATCTTGACTATTTCAATCACCACCAAAGTGGACAGCACCAATTTAAAGGTTCTTCATTTGTTTTCTCATTAGTTTATGGAAAGCTTTATATATCCACAGTAAATTCAATTACAAGAAGCAAATGGACTTAGACTTTTCAGGGAGCTTTAAATAATAAGACATCACCATGTGGAAAAGTTTTTTACAAAAGGGCACGCTAAAATGATTTTTACAGTCTCTGTAGAGAGACTTAGCTTACATATTATTGAAACTTCCAACTTTTCTCATTCTGGCAGAATTAAGCACAATTTCTACTGTCATAATTTAAAAGGAAGGAAAAGCAATGATCATAATCATTAAAACCGATTTATATATTTTCACAATCAAAAATCATCTGTTCATCCAGTGACTTGATTATGAGATAGCTTAGTATGGAGGAAAAATCTATTTTTAAGAAGCAGAGAACATTATTTTGAATTCCAGATCAACCACTTACTACTATCTGTTTGGTCTCAGTGAGGCATTTGGATTTTCTGGGTATCCGTGCCCTCTCTAAGTGAAGGGGTTGGATGAAATAACCTGAAACATACCTTCTGGCTCAAGGTCCTGGAGGTTTTTTATTTCCTTTATGAACTCTCCAAGGTCTCTATTATGGATCCAATCATTGTTTACTCAACCAAAATGAAAATAAAAGCTTTTTTCCCAGTATCAGTTATTTAACTTTTGTGGAGTTCTTCCTTCTTAAAGATGACAAGGCTGCATTTTAAAAGTTAGTAAAAGAATAGACATGTTTATCACCATGAATACTGCTTCTAAGTGATGCATTTGTGCATAACTGAGGATAGCTCTATACTTACCAATTTGAATACCAGGCCAGACAAACTAGCAAAAAATGTTATCCTCATTTTTAATCCATAATGTAACTTTTTATTCATAATGTAAAAAGAATACAAGAAGGAGTTAAAACTAATTCACTTGAAAAGGAAGGTCAATTAATATAGCTCCTAAATGATTGTGGTTAACCATATGAACCCTATGGTAACTTCTAAGCATAATTCATTGATCTGAATAATTGATTACTCTATTTAGTGATTTATACACTCCTAAAGGAGTTCATGTGCTATCAATATATATTGCATTCTTTTCAATATACACTCTTTCAAAATCACTATTTAAAGTGCTCAGATTTCAAGTTTTAAGTGCCTCTAAATATTAGTGCCCCAAAACAGAGATAATATGTACATATGTATGAAATGATTAGATGTATATACATATAAATGGATATATAAGTGAAAATATATAAATTTTCATTTGTAGGGAGATGGTATTCTTCCCCAGTTGGGGATAGGAGAAGAGGGCAAGACGTTATGTAGGGAGTGATAGCTGAGTTGTTTTGAGAGAAACAAGGAATTCTAAGAAGCAAGTGTGAAAATGGTATACATTAAGGATCAGAGAATGTAGAAAGGATTAAAATGTACTAATTAGTCCAGGTAGGTTCTTTTTATTCTTACGGAGCAAAATTTCAAAGAATTGAAAAAGTAAAAAAAAAAGGTAAAAAAATTTGTTTTTCATAAACATAGTATAGTTGTAGGTACAAACCATCTATCATCTGTCTATTTGTCTATCTATATACTATTAGTAGATGGAGTAGAATTCAAGTCTTCCTGACTTTAAGTCCAAAATGATACCATTTAAGTCATGTGGCCTTGGGTGATATAATGGATAGAGGTTTCAATCTGGAGTCAGAAAGATCTGTGTTAAAATCCACTCTTAAATACTTACTAGCTATAGGACCTGGGCCAGTCACTTAGCTTTGGCCTGAATAAATTTCCTCATGGATAAATGGAGGTAGTGATTGCAGCTACCCCTTCAAACTAAACGGCCATTGTAGAAGTTAGCCAATAGAAATAGAAGGGGAAGTAGGGGAGAAGCTTAGGAATTGGAACTGTCTAGGTTCCTGCCTAAATGATGGACCTTGTAGGATTAGTGAAGAGGGCACCCCCAAATCCCTCTGCCTTTCACCTCTTTCCTCAATCCCTGATTTGTGAATAATAAAAGCCATTTAGCAGCCAGATCGATTTCTTTAGTGCCTGAGAGACAACAAGGGAGAGGAGAACCACAGCTTGGACTGGCAGCCTCCATTTTTGAGTCAGACCACCCACTGAGTAGTTAGTTGATGCCAATGGGGGTGGGGCTTTGAGTGAACCCTGTCCTTATTCAAGATGGGATTGGGGTAACACCAAACTCCTTTTGTAGGGAAGCCTTGCCCTCAAATCTTGAGGGTCAGCACATCCATCTAGGTCACCCAGTTTGGGGGTAACACTCTCTTAAAATCTCCCAGTGTATATTTGACCTCAGGGGAATGGTGAGGAGATCCTCTCTCTCTCTCACTCTTCCTTCTACCAACATCTATTACTGCCCCCCTCACATTATTACAATTGTCATATTCTTCTCCCTTCCCCAGAAGAAAAGAAATGAATTTCCTTTCACTTTTGTATTTGTATCCCTAGCGCCTAAAATAGAGTCCAGATCATAATGGTAATGAAATATATGATTGTTGAGAAATACACAACTGAGTAAATTTTAATTGATTTCTGCTTAACTTTAAAAAGAAGAGATATCATGTTTAGACATGTTAGAAATGGCAAGAACATGGATTGGGATTTTGCACTCGACTAATCTGCACACAGAAAGAACTGTTGACCCTTCTATTGCTGCTTTTCAGGTATCGGTAGTCAATCAACTAGACATGCAAGTCATTGTTTCCAATGTGCCTCCAACACTTGTGGAGCAGAACATCGAAGAACTGACAGAGTAAGCCATTTATGCTCATTTGTTTTCATATTAGATTATTGTTAAACTTGAACATTTCAAACTATATACACATGCATGTGTTCTGATGTGTAAATATATATACATGGAATACCTACATGTATTTACATATGTATATATGGTACTGTGTCTATATCATAATGGCTATGTAACTTACATACATAAAAATTCCAACATGTATATGTTAAGAGCAGAGGGCCACAAATTATCCTTCCCCATTCAAAAGTAAGTACTTTTGTTAGGAAAGAATACTTAATGATTTAATTTATCAAATTAGTTATTTAATTTATTATTTATTTAGTTTTTTAATTTATCAAAATTTATTATTTTAGTTATTTGATAATAATAACTTAGTTATTTAATTTATCAAAATTTATCATTAGGAGGAGCCATGTCAGAACCAGTTAAAGAATTCAAGGATTTGCAAGTGGAAAGGAAAGAATGAAATCATATAATGTTGGTCTGGGAAGGACCAACAACCAAGGATGTAACCAGGAAAAAGTGAAAAATGGAATTGTGGTAGAGAAGGAAGATATGGAAGAGGGCTATTGGCTCTATAGGCATCTTAGAATAGCCTACTCTGCCTGAGAGCAATGTATCCATCTATTCAAGGACAGAAGGAAATCCAGAGAAAAGATCTGCTTTTTCCCCACTGCCAGTGCCTCTCTGGAGGTGATGGAGTTATCCCCAGTACTCTCTTAGTTCCAGCTTGATTTTAGAACCAAATGAAGTACTTTTAAGTCATTGTGATGGCACAAAATAGGTTATTTTTCATTAACACAGCAATAGTTTGAAACCAGACACTAGTGAGATGTCTTCAACTTTTGTAGGAACCACTTCCCTTGCCTCCTCATGTGAGTGTGTGTGATCAGGTAATCACAGTATTATCCAGCCATACTATTCATCCATGTAGACTATATTATAATATTCCATTTGTTTGTCCAAGTGTTTCTAATAACTTGCATTTTATTTAAACAACCAAGGGATTGTTTAAAAGGATACCAAGGGGGGGCAGCTGGGTAGCTCAGTGGAGTGAGAGTCAGGCCTAGAGACAGGAGGTCCTAGGTTCAAACCCGGCCTCAGCCACTTCCCAGCTGTGTGACCCTGGGCAAGTCATTTGACCCCCATTGCCCACTCTTACTAATCTTCCACCTATGAGACAATACACCAAAGTACAAGGATTTAAAAAAAAAAGGATACCAAGGGTCAAGGGATAATTAGAGATAGATATATAAATATAAATTTAGGCAGAAAGTCCAATCTCTGATTAAATGCTAGTGTATATATCCTAATTGGAGAATATAAGCAATTGTTATTACTTTTAATCTTAAAAAGATGCCTTAAAACAAGTGGAGGGAACCATATGCAAGTTAGAGGCCAGATATTGCCACTAAAAATAACATTGACAGCTAGGTAAGACAGTAGATAAATCACTGGACCTTGAGGGAAAAAGATCTGCATTCAAATTCTACCTCAGATACTTGCTAGCTGTGTGATCCTAGTCAAGTCACTGACTCCCATTTGCTTTAGTTCCCCCTCTGTAAAAGGGAGACACACTGGGGAAGAAAATAGCAAATGACTGTAGTATCTTTGTCAAGCAAACTCCATGGACAGCATCCATGGGACTCACATTGATTCAGACACAACTGAACAACAACAAACTACTAAAAGATCTTATTATAAGTGTATTAAACATATGCAGGTATTATTCCTTGTTGAAGCAGCTAGAAAGCAGAGTGGTTAAGAGTACTGGATTTGGAGTTAAGAAAACCTGAGTTCTAAACTGCCTCAAGGCACTCATTAGCTCTGTAGCCCTGTACCAGTCAGCTACCTTCTCTCTGTCTCAGTTTCCTTATCTATAAAAAGTGACCATAATAATAGTACCAACAAATAATATTTGGAAAATATTTAGTGCAATGTCTGGCACATAGTAGGTCTTAAACTTTTTCTGAATGATTCAGCATCCTCTTTATGGACATTCATATTACACAAAGTCAATAAGTTGAGAGTCAGATGAAGACCAAATGGCTTGGGACTATTGTGTTCTCATTACTTTTTTATCTTGATGTTTAATCATTTTCTGCTAATTTATGTTAAGTAATTGTTATTTCCAGCTGCTATCCATATGTCTGCTTCCCCATCCCTTATTGTGAGTCATTCAACCAATTAATCAATCAATAGACATTTAATTAGTACTCACAAAGTGACAGACACTGTACCACTATGTCCCGGGAATTCAAGGAAAGATTGAAAACAGTCCCTGCCCTCCAGAAGTCTACTTTCCAAATGAGAACACAATATTCCCACACATAAGAATAAGAAAGATACACCCAAAATCAACACAAGACACCCTTGCAGGGGTTCTTTGTGCCTACCAAGGAACTAGAAAAAACTTCCAATATGCTGTAGACTAGGGAACTTTACTTGAATTTTAGAGTTGTTTGTGAAGTAAAAGTCATTATTCTATAGGATTGAGGTCCAGGAAAGTATGACCTGAAGATAATTACCTTTTTTTTGCTAGTAACAAAAAGCTATACTATAGTGTTGGAATCCTAGACAGAAAACATAAGGGCACTGGGGGGAACCAATTAAAGAGAAGAACTCCTTGGCCTATAGGGATCCCATTTCCCAGCTATCAGGTATATGATTAATTCCCTTTCTGTCTTTGTGGCCACATTCTTCCACTATAGCACTAATGGAAAAGTCTTCCATGTCGTGACACTGGCAGAAATAATTAGGGCAAGCTATAGGAGGCTTCCAAATATCACTCACCTCCATGGTGATGGCATCTTTTCTTCCATGTCTAGAATATGTATTCCATGTAAGTGAGCATGTTATTTTGCAAAGCTGTTGTTGTTGCTTCCCTCCCCCTCCCCCCCACCACCACCGATGCTGTCAGGTCATTTGAGTCATTTGAGTTACTCAGTAATAGAATATCTGTCATTGTTTTATTTGGAAAATGTCACCTGGCAATGTTGGGAAACAATGTGAAAGAATTCGATTAAAGCATAAGAAAATG
The DNA here is from genome assembly GCF_016433145.1 of Gracilinanus agilis. Taxonomy (NCBI): domain Eukaryota; kingdom Metazoa; phylum Chordata; class Mammalia; order Didelphimorphia; family Didelphidae; genus Gracilinanus; species Gracilinanus agilis. The sequence continues at coordinate 715,614,410 of NC_058131.1, forward strand.
CTTCTCATTAAGAGTGAAAATTCCTTTAAGGAAAGGAAAGAATAAGTTCTCTATTGGACCTGATGGGTTAATCAGTTCTAGTGTTTGAATTAAGAGGTACAAGAAATGCACAATGAGAGACTTAAGAAGACTGAAATGAACTCAGGTTGGTTGAGATGCTAACTAGGAAATGCCCAATCAGCACTTAGGGTCACTATTCCCCAGATCTTAATTTATAATTCCCTTTTGGGGAAGAAGAAAATTAATTTCCAAAAAAGTCAACCCTAGTATTGGCCTTTTCTCATCCTTAGAGACAAGCTTAAATAAGTTACACCAGAAGGAGACAAATACCATAACAAGAGATACATGGATTAACTTGATCTCTTGCTCTGCAGAAGTAGAAGAAAATGAAGAACTCAGGAATTTGTAATCATATAAGTGGTTCATTGGGGCAGCTGGGTAGCTCAGTGGATGGAGAGTCAGGCCTAGAAATGGGAGGTTCTAGGTTCAAATCTGGCCTCAGACACTTCCTAGCTGGGTGACCCTGGGCAAGTCACTTGACCCCCATTGCCCACCCTTACCACTCTTCCACCTAGGAGCCAATACATAGAAGTTAAGGGTTTAAAAATATATATAAGTGGTTCATGGAGTTAGTACAGTAGTATATCTATTGTCCTTCACAGAGGTGTAGTTGCCAAGTTATCCATTGTTTGATACAAAAGCCATACTCATCTTCATGATAAAATAGACTTCTAATATTTCAGGAAAAAATAGGAACAATTAGCAAGTTGATGACCTTCATTACCAAAATTCCTTGAAAGAATCAGCTAGGTATATTAGTCCAAATTTATATCTGCCCAATTTTATTTTTTTTAATAAGCCCTGACATCCAAAGCAGAAGAGCAGTAAGGGCTAGGCAATGAGAGTTAAATGACTTGCTCAGGGTTATACAGTTAGAAAGTATCTGAGGCCAGATTTGAACAGAGGACTTCCCATCTCGAGGTCTGGCTCTCAATCCCCTGAGTCACTTAGCTGCCTCCAAGCTCAAGTGCATTTTAATAAATACTTCTGTAAAATGTGAAATGTAACCTCCCTAAGCATGTGGAGAGAAAACTCTTAATTTAGAATTTTTTTAATGAATTTTTTTTATTATTTAAGTCAAGTATTTTGCTATTAGCTTTGCTTTAAACAAGTTTTTAAAAATAAGTAGGATATTGTCTACTTAATTAACCAGTTTTTAATCTTCTTTAACATTTCCTTTGTTATTAAGTAGTTTATTACATATATTTGCATATATTATTACATGTGTGAACAGACAGACATATAATTATATATTTAACTATATGAATATATATAGGAGTATATGCATTATATGGCATTATATGAATACATGCATATAAAAAGCCTTTATATTTCAGAAGCTCAGCATGACACTCATCTTTATTATATTGATAAAGACTGAATTCTGGTTGAATGTCATCTTGGGATTTAAAAACAAAAAGATCATAAGATCTTAAACTATTCCAGCTACTTCATAGTTGTCTTAAAAAAAACCATATTGGCACCAAAGCTTTAACTTTATAGGTTAAATATTGGGAAGGCAAGGTTATAAAATGTTAGATTAATTCAGAAGTCCATTAACCTTTACTCGGAAAAACTGTTTTATTAAAAATTTTGCTCATTGATTCGTAGTGCCTAAAATGAAATTAAATCTAATATAAAAAACCACTTAAGTAGAACTCTTTGTAATCTGATCATTTATATCAGAATCATAGACTGAGGTGATCTTCCTAATTTGTACACCACAAAAATCTCTTGGATATGCCTCCTTCTCCCTACTCACAGTCACCCACCTAATATATTCCATGGTCATCTTTTGCTTGGACTATTGCAATCATCTCCCTATCTAAACAGGCTCCATCCATTCTAATCCACAGTTGACAAAACAATCTCCCTAAGGGCCATATTAACTTTACTATCCAAAATATTTAATATCTCCCTATTATCTCTAAAATAAAGAAACTCCTCAGATTGCTATTTAAATGGCTTTACAATAGCATTAAGGCCCCACTTTCCTGGCTCATTTCATATAATTGCCATTTATAATCACTATATTGGTATTCTTACTCTTTCCTAACCTCAATATCTCATTATCTGCTTCCTTTCCTAAACAAGACTAGCCCTCCAAATCACTCCTACAATCCTTTGATTCCTTTAAGGTCTCAGTACAAATAACTCCTCCTATTGAAAACTTCTCCTTTTTCCCTCCTCATCCCTATTCCCTTCCTCCTACAATTATCATATATTTACATTTTTTTTTAAGAATCCAAATAGAATCCAAGTTTCTTCAAAGCGAAAACTTTTTTTTTGGTCTTTTTTTTTTTTTTAATTTTAGGACCTTGCATAGAGGGTGCTAAATGGAATTTACTAAATGAATGACTGGAAGAGGCCAAGTGGAGTTACTGAAAATAATTACAGAGCTATTCCATGTGAGCCATCAGCTCTCATGGCCATTTGATCAGTTTTCTCTAAGAATCAATATTGACAAAAAATATAGTGAAACCTAATCAGGGAAGTCTAGTGTGACCCATCTCCATTAGAGAAAGTGAATGTAGTTTGGAGGGGAGCAGTAAGTAATTTGACTGAGACCAGGACAAAATGTGAAACTGAGGAAGTTGATTGGAAACAAAAAAGAATTCTTACCCTGTCTGAAAGGCTGCAATAATGCATACCTACTAAGGGGGAAAATACCTACTAAGGAGTTAAGAGAGCTGAGGAAGGGTAATTCCTGAATATTAATTATAGATGTCAGAAATGAATCATCCAGTTTCTTGAAGATTTAAATATACCCCCCAAAAAAGGAGAAAAGGAGAAAGGGAAGGGAAGGAAAGGGAAGGGGAAGGGGCAGGGGAAGTGGAAGGGGAAGGGAAAGGAGGAAATGGAAGTTTGCTTGAATTTATACAAGAAATATATTTATGTTTTATATATATATATATATATATGTATATATATATATATACCTATATTCACATACACAGACATACCTATATCTTTTTTCCAAAGTAGTGATGCCTACCAAAAATGGGTCAGACATTCTACTATGTAAACACTGTCTGACAAAACAAATTATAAGGGAAAATTCAGATCTTCATAAATGTTTTTTAATATAAAAATTAATGTTTTTTTCAAAGAATAAATGTTATGTTTTTCTTTCAAAGAATTTAAAAATTAAATGAGAAAGGCTGGTTCTGGCTTACCCTCACTGAGACCTTTTTAGTGATTTTCCCAATGGAACTACCCCATTTCTTTAAAATATCCCCATGCTATTTTAATGGGGGATTTTAAAGGAATATTATGCAAAACTTTATTTAAGATGTCTTGATTTCAACAACATGCAATTCTGAGATTGAACTGAGAAACCACTTTGTGAAGAAAATCCAACCTAAAATAAACACCAAAAGTATTAATGAGACCATGTGCTTAGAAAACTATCGTAACAATGGTAACTTGAAAGAAGAAATTGAGATAAAAAAACACATCAATTCTGCCATGGTATTTAATCTTTTTCAACAGTTTATGAAATGCCCAATATGGACACATCCCAATGTTGCTCCTTGAAATGTCATAAAGGTCATAAAGATTTCAGTCTCTCCTTTTTGCTTTTGGATACAGATTTTGTTTTTTATTGACCCTCTCTCTTTATTCACTCATGGGTATGTTTGGAATCTGAGAATCATAAAATCACAGACTCTCAGATTTGGAAGGAACTTCAGAAGTCATCTAGTAGAATCCATTATGAATGGGAATTCCATTTTAAAAATGGGTTTCTAGAGAAACCTATGTCGCTCAGTGGATAGACAGCCAGACCTGAAGATAAGATGTCCTGAGTTCAAAGCTGACCTCAGGTACTTCCTAGCTGAATGACCCTGGTCAAATCATTTAACTCCAAATACATAGACTTTACCATTCTGATGCCTTAGAACCAGTACTTAGTATCAGAAGATAAAGATTTTTTAAAAATTGAGCTTCTAATGTCTGTGTGGGAATTTCCCAGGAGGGAGAATCCACTGCTCCTTGAGGTGTCCCATTCCATTTTAGAACAAGAAGTCTGTAGATTAGGAAATTCATCTAATATCAAATTGAAAGCTACTTTTGCTTCTATTTCTGTTCTCTATTGTTGGTGCAACAGGTGTGACTCAAAAAGTAGCTAAATTGCAACCAAAAATGGTAACTCTAGGACCACTTTCGGTGGAACATGCATTTTTGCGTGTTCCAGAATGTGCTATGAATCTTTTAGGAAGAGATCTGTTGTGTAAATTAAGGGCTACTATCCAATGAACTGAATCTGGTGATATTTCTTTGCATCTCCCAGAGGAATCTTTGAAGGACTTTCCATTTCTAGATGAACCTTAATTCTTAATTAATTACTACCTAATCTCCCTCACAACACTATGCTATTGTCCCATGAACAGAAGAGTATCATGGGAGATAGGTACCATATTTCAATTCATGGAGAACTGACTTACAATTCTGCCCTGGTGCCTACCAGCTGTGTGACCTTAGACAACTCACTTAACACTCACTATCAGTTTCCTCAGATATAAAATGAGGGGCTTTTACTTGATGGCCTCAGAGGCCCCTTGCAACTCAAAATCTGTGACACTATGATACTCTGATGTCAACTGGAACAGGTCTTTCATATGAATGCATTTTAACCCTTGAAGACAGCTATCATTTCCTCTTTCTAGCTTTTCATTTCAAACACCCCAGGTTTTTTCAAGCAATTCTCCTATGACTTTAACCAATAGCCTCATTTATTTCCCTGGCCTTGTTATAATGCCAGTTTCAAACAGGTACAGCAAACAATCCCTATTGGAATAAATTAAAGACCAGTAATTTCTTGGCAATTTCTTTCCGTTGTGAAATCTCTGTTAGGTCGGAGCTCCTAAAGTTTAATTACCTAAAATTTTGCTGACCACATACCATTTAGAAAGAAGCCTACTTCCTGCAAAGACATATAGGGATTATAAAGACAGAAAAATTGAGCAGCTTCATTTCTCTTAACTAATGGAGCATGGCCTCCCCCGTGGCACATCTTATTAATGATATCCTTTGCTATAATAACTCTGTAATCAGTGTAACATAAATTAAAAGTTAACTGTAAACATTAAGCATTAGCCACACATAAAATAATAACATTTTAATGCTTTTTATTGCCCAAACTGCACCTCTATTAGGGAAGAAAGGAAAAGAAAAATAGAATGCCCCTCCTCTTTCCTAGATATTCTTAATCATTTCTGGTGCTCATTCTGAGGGAGTGCAATAAATGCTTTCGAGAAATTTGCATTTTTTCTCTTTATTTAGTATCAGCCCCTATTTTTGAGGATATCTAGTTTTCTTTAAAGCACAAATGAGGCAAATTTCCTATCATCCCCACACCCAGTGGAAATTACACTAAGTATTTTGGGGATTTGCTTACTTATATACAATATAGCAATAGGCAGGCAGAAGTAAATTCATTGAGGACAGGAATTATTTAGGGTATTTTTGTTTATTTTTAATCTCTGAATCCACAGTATCCAAAGTAATGCCTTACATATGGTATGTTACTAATATGTATTTCTGGAATTGAAATTAATTGATTGGAATTGATTGGGCATTGGCTTTCATCGGTTGAGATCTATGACATGAAACTCTTAGGGCCTGAGCCCTAATCGGCCCTATTAACTAACCTTATTTAGAAGATTCCATGCGAGATTTAGTGTTTGATGAACACATTTTCCCAGCTGCTATAGGATGTAAGCTCCTTGAGAGTGGAAACATTTTTTCCTTCTTTTTTTTTCCTCCAAATTCCTTTACACCACCAGTGCCTGATGTAGTATTTGGCACATAGTAAATATTTAATAAATGTTTCTTAATTTATCAATTGATTATTATGAATTCATGGATGAACAGTGTCTTCAGTACTTCTCTAATTAAAATGCAGATCCATTCACTAATTTCTAATTTTGTAATGCTCTTGGGAAATCTGGGGAAGCTACTTCCTAGGTCTGCATATCTGGCAGACAGAAGAGTTCAAATGTTTGTTGCAAAGGCAGGTGATCCATGACTTTCACTCCCTATGCTTTGATTTTGAAGGTTAAAATGTTCAATGCAATATGAATTTTCAGGCACTCAGGGAAGGGATGACATCTCACAAACAAATGAATAATTTTGTCATCTTAGAGGTTGAAAGTGCTTTTATGGGTATCAGTTAAAAATAATCATGGCGCAACCTTGAATACTATAATCCTTGTATTTCAGGGATCTCTAGACTTATGATTGTAGAACCTCTCTCTACCATTGAGAAATCAATATGTCCATGTCTTAGGTAAAATCACAATTAATAATAATAATACTAATAATATTATAGAAATTTATGGGTTTCAAAATATTGGTGTATATTATCTCATTTGATCCTCCCAACAACCATGTGAGGTGGATATTATTATCAACATTTTACAGATAAATCAACATGATTTTTAAAGACATTAGGAAATTTGCCTAGAGTCTCACAGTAACTGCCTGAAGTGAAATTTGAATTCAAGTACTTCCAATTCCAAATTCAATAAATATTCACTGAATTAATTTTCTTTATTATTTTTTTATTAAAAAAAAAAACCCTTACCTTCCATCTTGGAGTCAATACTCTGTATTGGCTCCAAGGCAGAAGAGTGGTAAGGTATAGGCAATGAGGGTCAAGTGACTTGCCCAGGGTCACACAGCTGGGAAGTGTCTGAGGCTAGATTTGAACCTAGGACCTCCAGTCTCTAGGCCTGGCTCTCAATACACTGAGCCACCCAGCTGCCCCCTGCTGAATTTATTTAAATCAAATTATATGTTCACTGCAGTCTGCTAGGATTTTCCTTTAAGACTACTCATATTGTTAGAGCCTTCCATGAAAGTGTGCCTCCATGGCAGAAGCCACAGGAGTCTAGAATTACTTCTACACCACAATTTAGATGCATAAACAATGTGAGAAAGGAGAGTAGATATTTGTAGGCCCCGATGGCACTTGACTTTCATTAGGAACTTAGAACAACAGAGTTTGGCAACTAATTAAGAAAAATCATTAGCCATAATAGTCTTTCTACCAGCTGAATTCCTTGCTGGATTAGCCTTACCCTTCTCTTCAGGACACTTTTCACACTGCTTGCCAGATGAGTAGTTTGTGCTCCTTATCATTAGGGGCAAAAAATTTCAAGTTAGTCATCTGCCAGTTTTTGGCATTGCTGCTGGGAAAAAATCTCTAGTCTATGCCCTTCTATGAAGCACCATATGCAATTATATAACTAAGAGGAAGCAAGGTAAAATGGCTAAAATGTTAGACTTGGTATCAGGAAAACCTTGGTTCTAAATCTGCCTCAGATACCTACTATGTAACTGTATATTGTCATTTAATATCGCTGAGCTTCATTGTAAAAGGAAAGGGCAGAATTTGATGGCTGCTAAAGCCTCTTCCTGCTCTTGAGTTTTCAATCTTGTGAACTATTTAAAAAGAATAATAAAAAAAAAAACCACCAATGTTTCCCTACTGGTATCCATGATAGAGATAAGACCTCTCTAGGCTATTGGCAGGCACAGTAATTTAATTAGAAAGTACAATCCTTTGGGTAAGACTAGAGTCAGATTATATTATTCAGTATAGAAATATCAAGGCACTCACTTGAGCAGTTTCTGTGGTTGCAAAGAATCATTGATTACTACTTTTATATCTATAGTGAGCTCAGGAACTCAATAAACAAGATTCTGAATGAGATACTTTTAATAGTTATGTTTTCCTCACCCAAAGAATCATAGAATTACAGAATCTCTAAGTTAGAAGGGACCTCCTTGGCTCCCCCAGATAATTCATAACTGCCTGAGAATCTCCATTATAGCTCCACCAAGTGGTCATAAAGTCTTCATCTGTAGAACTCCAACAAGGAATCCATAAGCAGTTGATCAATATGTCTGGCTTACATAGACCCTACCATATTTGGAATTTTTTTACATAAGCCAGTGAGTCAACAAGCATTTATTTAGCATATATAGTGATTGCAGGCACATAATGTTCCAGGCACTGTGCTAAGTGTTGACATAAAGAATATCCAAAGGTTGATCCATGCAATCACAGTTTGTGGGCTGATATTTCCATTACCATCTCCTAGCATCTAACAAAAATGAATTCTTGTGACAAAAACAAAATGAGCAAAGACACTAGCTAAATGCATAACAGTATTTGAGGCACAGAGTTTCTAGAGTGGGTAGGAAGGGCACATTCTTACTGATCATGGAAAAATCTCTCATAAGTTTAGAAAGAGAATATCTAGGAAAAGCATGGCGTATTATTTGGTATGTTGATAAGGAGGAGAACCTGTATCTTTTTTTTTAAAATGGGGGAAGAATCATCTTTAAGAAAGGTAGACAAGAGTATCAAATGCTTCATAGAATATGTAGGAATGGATTTGGAGAATGTCGAGGAATGAGACATGAGGGTAATTTAAGCCTTTTAGAAGTTTTAGTTGAATATAAAAACTAAAAGGCACCAGTACTTAAGGAATGAAAGATGTAGAGAGTGAAAAGAGTGGTACAAGACAATAAGAAAATCGAGTGACTCTTCCTTTAAGAAGTATAGTATTAGAGTGAATTGGCTCAGTTAAGAGAGATCATTTGAAGTATATATAGAGAAAGGATGACTAAAAAGAAAAAGGACAGTGAAAGAAAGGAAGAAAGGTTGAGATACTGGTGGAAAGGAACAACCCAAAAGGAATAGCACCTCAAATGGTCTTGAACTCATTAAAATAGAAAGATAGATGAAAATGTGTTTTATGTTCCTAATGGTTAAGCTTGATAGGATTATGCATTTTGTTCTTTGAAATACTGAGGAGGCAATCATACATAATAAAAGCAATCACTGTTTCAAACATCACTTGATTTGAATGAAAAATTAAAAATAAGCTTAAAAACATAGACCAAGAATGATATTTAGAAAACATATAGACTCGCATTTCTTCTGAGGCAAGAAAATTAAAGCAAGACATTGTAACTAACCCAAGGGAATCTCCTAAAGAAAAAGAAACATGCTTAGAAGGATTTATCCATGATCATATAGCCAGTAGATAGCCTATATTCTTAGGGTTATATTATTTGATATATCGATAGGGAGGAGAACCAGCATGTTAAAAAACAAAACAAAACAGGGGAAGAATCATCTTTAAGAAAGGTAGACAAGAGCATCAAATGCTTCATAGAATATGAAGGAATGGATTGGGACAAAGGCAATGAATGAGAGATGAAGGTAATTTAAGCCTTTTAGAAGTTTCAGTTGAGTGTAAAAACTAAAAGGCACCTGGACTTAAGGAATGAAAGATGTACAGAGTGAAAAGAGTGGTATAAGACACTGTAAGGCTGAAAAACACCTTTTAGAGGACTCAAATAATCATCAGCTCAACCGTCTTATTTCAAATATTCTAAAACCAAGGTCCATTGAATTTCAGTGAATTGCCTTGAGTCACGTGGGTAGTAAATAGCAAATCTGGAGCTTGAATTATTAACATTTCCACTGTCACAATAGTACATTGATTCTAAGTCCAATGTTCTTTCTACTTACACACCATGCTTGTTCTCACTGCAGAGGATTGCAGGGAAAGAAAATTAATGATCATTTGGTTTTGGTTTCTTTATAAATAAAGAGACAATTTCAACATGTGAGCTATTACTCTAATTTATAATTATATACATATATATAAATATATAAATTACTCTAATTTATAATTATAAATATATCCACAACTTTTAGACATTATACAATCCAAATCTACCATCTCAATTATCACTTGGTAACTTCTGTGACATACAAAAGAATTTATTTAAAGAGCTTTACTCAGTTAATGTAGAAACACACATTTAGTCACAAAGTATCCATAAATCAATGCTAAATGAAAATGTCTAGAATGACATTTGTAACTTCAAGGAGACATAAGTATATTTTACAGATAATCTTGGTTTTCTTTTTTTGTTTGTTTGGTTTTTTTAATTAATCTTGGTTTTCTTTAAAGAATTTGGATTTGGATTTATTGCTTGTGAAAAGAATGGTATTCAACAAGAATTTATTTATTGCTCACTAAGTTCAAGTCACTATGCTGGGGATACAAATGGAGGCCAAAACATACAGTTCTTGTCTTCCAGGAAGGAACTCATATCCTAAAGGGGGGATCAGCAGCCAAACAACTATGTAATTATAAGGTATATAAAGAAAAAAATTTGAGGTATTTCAGAGAAAAGGTTCTAGGATTTAAGGGGTCTGGGAAAATCTCTTGCAGAAGGCTGCATTTGAGCTGAGTCTTGAATGAAGCCAAGGAAACCATGAGCTAAAGGTTGGGGAGCAGTACTGAAAAAAGGAAAGGTAAGCTAAACTGGAGGAAGTGAAGATCCATAAAAAACACACTTTAGGAAAGGGACCTACTGACTTTTACAGTCCAAGAATCTCCCTCATGAAAAAGAAAAATTATTTACCTGATGGAAATGGAATAAAGTTATGGAAATAGACAGCTTGATGATTTGACTTGATTTCTGCATTATAGAATGGGGGAACCCAAATCCATTTTGTTCAAGACATGCAAAAGACACCTAGCCAAAATGATATTTTGAAGGGTAAGTTCTCCTGAATATTTTACAGTCTAGTCTTCAACTGATCTAATGAAAAATCATGTGTTTATGTATTTCCTGACTTTTCCCTCTAAGTGCCTCCTCTCAAACTGGGCCATTATTCTCTTTTTTTTCCATGAAAGTCAATGCTCCCAGAAGATAAATAGAAATATATGTGTTGGCATTTGGGGAAAGAAAGTTACCAAATAGAATTCTGCCTATGATCTTCCCTTTCCTTTGACCAAGGTTTATAAAAAAAAGTTTAATTAGTTTTAAAAGTATAACTCCTACATAAAAGAATGGTCTCTCATCTTTGATTCATGAACTTCACATTTAGTTTGAAGAAGGTGTTCTTTAAAAATGAATCAACATCATCTACCTTTAAAAAACTACACCAGACCCTAAGGCAACATGCATTGGTACTGATGAATGGTGTTCTTAGTTGATGTGTTGATAACTCCACTCTAGTTGATCATTGCTCAATGGTGGTGAAAGCACAGATACCACCAGGTACCCAAATAACACTTTAATATTTCATGGATCCAGGTGTATTTATGGTATGCAATAACTCCTTCAGATTCCTGACCCTCAACTAGTGCTTGAAAAATACTAATAATTTGGGTGCAAAGTTATGTGAATATGGACTTGCAAAACCTAAATTTGAATCCTCTTTCTATTACATACTGCCTTGTGACAGTTCCCTTTCATTCTCAGGTTCCTGATGTGTGTGCTTGTGCTGTGTTAGAGAGACAAAGAAGAGGTAGGCAGAGATAGAGACACAAAGAGTCAGTGATAGAGATAGAGCAGAATGACAATGACAGGAGTAGAGAGAAAGAGACAAAGAGACAGTAGCAGAGAGAGATAAATAGAGCCAAAGAGACAAATAAGGAGAGACAAAGACAGAGGGGGAGGAAGTGAGAGAAGTAAGGAATGGAGAGACAGTATTGAGCTACAGAAGATCTAAATTTTATCAAATGAGATGCTATCTGTAAAGTGCTTGGCACAGTGCCTAGCACATAGTAGGTTCTTTAAGAATCCTTGTTCCTCAAAATCTATCATCTTATGAATCATCTCAATGAAAACATGTTGTGTTTATTCACCTATTCCACTGTTACTTTACTGAAGGGATCCTCAGATTTCTAATAATATACTTTACTCTTGGCATCAGTCGTACTATCCCTCTCTTTCTACAGGCTCCATCTCTTCAATCTGTAAGTATGCTTTGATGTCCCTATCCTAAAACAATACAATGATATTACCTATCTTTTGTATACTATTTTAAGTTTTACAAAGTGCTTCACAAATATTATCTCATTTTGTCCTCACAATAACCTTGGGAGGCAGGTGCTCTTACTCCTGTCTTAGAGATGAGCACACCAAGGCACAGATTAAGTGATTAGCTGAGAACATCTGTCTCACTTTGGCTTCACTCATGATCCCTGTAACTTTCAAAACCAAACTTCTGCTCTACTGCCCATCATTCTTCAAAATGTGTTGTCTTCCTATGAGAATATTAACTCCTTTCAAGTTTTTCTATCCTTAAAATTTAATGCCTCCCTGAGCACATAGTAATAACTAAACAAATATTCTAACTGAGCCTGAGGACATTTTTCACATCATTCCACCCTCTGCCAGTAGCTCAATGGGAGTGTTTCCTTCCTCCCCTTTCTTGGAAAAGAGCCTGGCTCACATGTGGCATGAGGGTGCCATTTGGGCCCTTGGTCTCTAAAAGGTTCACCATCACTTATGTAGGTCATCCTACAGTATAGATTTTGTCACACTTCTGCTCAATAAACTTCAGTAACCCTTATTAGTTCTAGAATAAATTCATATGCTTCTATTTGATATTTACAATCTTTCTTCATCAATCCCACCTTTCTAGACTTATTCCACATTACACACCTTCACAAATCTTCCACCTATTCTGTATGTCCCTTAAAGGTAGCAATTTAGGTATAATCTTGTCTTCCTCATTAGAATGGAAGTGATTCAAGATCAAACTTTTTTTTTTGCTTTTTCTTTGGATTTTCCTAGTGCCTCACACAATGCTTACTCAATGTAGATCCTTAAGAAAAGCCTCCATCATAGAACAATATTTATATCCTGATGCTAATATTTCAATTAAACTCGATTACTATTTTAAAATGCCTCTTTGAAATCACAGAGAGACATACTATCCTGACCTCACCATCAGGAAAACTTGGATTCACATCTTGCTTCAGACATAAACTTCGTTATTCTGGAGATTCCCCCTCTTCTGTAGGCAACTATTCTTATTATTTATAGATATAAAACTGAAAAATAATAAACTGTATAAACTGAAGTCAAGGGAAGTCAAATGACTTATGCAAAGAAATATAACTATAGACACCAAAGGAGATGGTGTGTCAGATGAAGTTTTTACTGGCTAAAGCCATTTGTGATATTTTCAGTTTGATCAATTACAGATCTGAAATTGTTAAGTATTACAAGTAAGGCCTTAGTTTCTTGTTGACTTCTAGGCTCAAGAAAGTGAAGGATGAAATATTGATACTATAGATTAAATCTAAAAGTGTGCCCTCCCTTTACAGTAAGCTGATTGTTAAACATTTATCAACATGCCCCTGTCTGAACACAAATCCCTTGATATCGGGGCTAGTGCTCTTTCCAATGTACCATGCTGCTTCCCTAGAAGTATAATTTCAAGAGGCAGATCTGGTCTACATTGCTAAGGAGAGTTTACTCCCTTGGAAATTTGTTACAATAATTAAATCACAGAACAATTCCTCCCAAAATTTGCATTGGGGATTTGGGAAAGGGACCTGGAATTTCATCAGTGTTTAGGATTCCAAGTGAGGAAAATCCTTCAAACAATTGCAGGTTGGCAAGTTTCTTTTTGAAAGGTATATTCTTAAAGGATTCTGGTGACAGGTAACTGCCCTCTTTTCTCTAGCTATCTCCCATCCCTGGCATGTTCTCCCTCATATCCTTCAATTATTGACCTTTTCAGTTTCCTTTAAGTCCCAATTAAAATCTCATCTTTTCCTGGAAGCTTTACTTAGCCTTTCTTAATTTTAGTACTTTCCTTCTGTTAATTCGTATTTATCTGGAATATAACTTATTTTGTATATATGTGTTTGCATGTTGTCTTCCCCATTAGATTGTAAGTTCTTTGAATGCAGAGGTTGTCTCTCTCGCATTTAACATAGTGTCTGGCACATAGTAAGCACTTGATAAATGTTGATTGATTCAAGTGACTTATCCATAGTCATGTCACTACTATATGTCAGAGAATAGCCTTGTACCTCAGGATTTTAGCTCTAAGGCTAGCCCCCCAGTTACTATATGATGCTGCCTGTCAGATATGATTTGCAATATGGAAGTACATAAGAGTGATAAGAAGTGCTATATAACCAGATGCAGAAGAAATTATTTCTGGGATAAGTGAATCAGAAATAAAAAAAAAAAACTTTAATACAGCTGAATTTTAAGGATGAATAGGACACCAACCTGTAGAGATGGGACAGAGAGTCAGAAATGCATCTCAAAAATAGGAAATAATTTGGTTAATCTCGTGTGATTTAGCAAGTGGTTTATCATTTGTAGTATTTTATTTTTGGAAGGGTTCATAAAGACATTTTGCAGAATGAATAGGAGGTCCAACTTCAAAATCAAACAGACGTGGATTCAGTTTTTACTCCTCTACATTCCATGAGATCCTGGGCTAGTCATTCTCTCAATGGAGCAGGCAGTTCTCCTAGTACGGATATCTAAAGCTGGAAGTGATGTCAGAGGCCACCTAGTTCAACTCTCTCATTTGATAGATGAGGATATAATTTCCTTATTGAAAGATGAAGACATGGATGCTTAAAGTAGTTAAATGGCTTTCCCACATTCATTTTGCCTCCCTAATAGTCAAGAGGAGAAGATAGCTCAGCTCTTATACCCTTTCCATTTCAAACAGTGACTCTTTTCTATTCTATATCTAACAAAATGTACAAAACAATCTGTGATGTAGAAATAGGACACATAAATACACAATACATAACACAAAATGCATAACAATTAGATTAAAGGAAGGAGCATAATACAACTGGAGGCAACAGCCATGGGTTTGAATCCTGCCTCAGAAACATACTGGCAACGTAACATCATTTAGCCATTTGAGGCCTCAGTTTCTCAACCTGTATAAAGAAGATTACTTTGGACATTCCAAATTGATGGTGCTGTGATCCTACAAAATTTTATGGAAGTGAATGTGCATTATTAAACCTTGTTAGTTTGAAAGATACAAAGTAGGGCAAGATATTTGTTTAAATATTCATCAAAGTTTAGCACTTTTAAGATCATCTAATCCAAATTTCTAATTTTTATGGATGAGAAAACTGAGTAGTGATATCGATTGCTCTGGGTCTCTAATAGAGAAGTAAGGACTAGTCTCTGTCTCTTGACTCCAGATAGCCCATACATAAACAAGCTGTCAGACCTACCTTGGCTCAACAAATGAAAAACTTTGAAGTTTTCCCTTGGCCAGCACCATGGATAAGGCTATTATTAGCAAATTCACCTTTTGAATATAAGCATTCAATTATTTTGGTCTATTTGGCAATTAAGTTGAAGAAAATGCAATGTGCGTTCCTCACCCTTGAATTGTCCAGACGCGAACTCCAGAATCCAGTTATTGGTTGTTCTGTTTCCTTTCCCTTTCAACGCTGTTGGGGAGCCTCGAGCATACATGCCTTTAAACACCCAAGTCTTGTTACATTACTGCTTACTGTCAAGAGGTAGGGAAGTCATCCTTGGACCCTATTCAAAGTTGCAACATAAGATCTCTCATTAAAATTCAGAAGCATCATGATGAAGTGAATAGAAAATTGGCCCTGAAGCCAGGATCTCTGAATTCAAGGCCACTTTTCAAAAATCTTAGCCATGTGACCCTGAGCAAGTCACTAACTTCTCAGTGTTCTAAAATAATAATGTCGAACTCAAATAGAAAAGGATCCCTGAGGGACGCATAATTGTCTTAGAAAACCACAAATTAATGTTATGCTTTAATGTGTATGTTTTTTTTTTAATTTTGAACTTTCCCAAATGCATTTTAATCTGGTTCTGCGCTAACAGGGCCGACTAACTGTGTGTTTGACACTCTGCTCTGTACAACTCTTTAAGACTGTAATTTGCAGAGGTGAATGGTATTTTTCTAAGAGCTCCTATTTCTTCTCATGACACCCATAGGAAGAACAGGTGTTCCATTCCATGTGATCCAATGCCCTGGCATGGATCCCATAAGACATGGGCCAAGGAATTTATCATCCTCTCCCCACCATGGAAAAAGATAGAACCAAAGAGCTCTGTGGCCCCTATGACTTCTATAAATTGTTGACAGTTTTATTTGTAAAACATACTTGGCATTTCCCATGGGCCATTTGAAACTGAAATGGTATCATAAATTCCAAAAGCTCAGACATAAACAGGACATGGTTGATGACCTCCCTCTATATTATTATGCTTTTGTGATCCCTGGAACAGGTCACCATTTAAAAAATATGGAGATTTTTTTTAAAAACAGTTATAAGATGTACCTAGCAGCGACACAAAGTTAGATATCATTGCATTGGGCCCTATTTCCTATGGTTTTAAGTTGTCTCTCCTCACAGCAATCTCTAAGGAACTGTGTTTGCTTTCTGTTTTAATGGATAGGATTTTGGATCGTTATGTGCAAGAACAGATTCCTGGTGCCAAAGTTGTGGTGGAATCCATCAGTGCCCGACGGTTTGGAGAAGCCTATTCTCTAGAAGACTATACCAAGTCTGACCTGGTTGTCTATGCAATTGACCCCCAGACTAACAGAGCAATCAGCAGAAATGAACTTTTTAAGTAAGTACCTGGAACATATATTCAATATTTATTCAAGTTGATCAATGAGGTTATCAATGCAAGATTTCCCTCCAGAGAAGCTAATTTTAGCCCATTCTTTGTGACCCTTTTCAATGTGTAGTTAGAATGTTCTACACCAGGACTATGTTCCCCAAAATTCCTTTAATATTACCCAGCATCCTTTTCCTTTCATCCATGTAACATCCTTGCCTGTTTTTATATATAGTTGTGGGGAGCTCTGCCTCTCTCTCTCTTTTCCCACATGCATGGCTAGGGAAGCTGACTTTACTCAGGCTTTTACTTTTGACTTTTTATTCCTCTTTACCTCAAGTTATTATTAATAAATCTTACTAAATATAGTGAATATTTAGATATTCATTTTTAATCTCACACCTATGAGTTTACCCCAGGATGTCCATTCAAGCTAATGGGCACTATTTTTGCTTTTACTTTGCAAATATAAGAAACATATAAGATGTCCATTAGCCATCTCTTACTCCATAAATAACTTTTCCTTTCTTTCACACATGCAACCTCAAAGATGTTCATCATTCCACCTCTCTCAAGTAACCTTGTTCCTAATGTATTAAACTCGATCACATTCTTTCAATAAAAGCTCTCTGCTTCTTGATGGCAAGTACCTTTAGAGTCCCTTCAAAGTATCATCTGTATTGGTTGCTGCAATGCTTCATATATTTTGTGCCAGTTATTACTTGCTTAAAGTTAATGAAGATTTCTAAGTTTATGGAATTAGTCAGTTAACCAAATTTTCACATCAACTCTATCCAGAGACTATGAAAAGATTTAAAGGAAAAGATAATCCTGGGATATATAAAACCCAAGAGAAATTTATAGAATAACGAAAATTTGAAACTTAGATTTGCTTCTTTGAATTTCTAGTTTCCTTCCTCTGAATTCAAAAAATCAGTCTTACAGAATAAAATAGGGGTGCGTAGCTAAGTAGCAGTACATTTGATGGATGGCAAAAACAATTTGTTGTGGGATCGAGAAAGCAAATGCACTTTTTGTAGCCACTGAGAGAGGCCTGATGTTCAAAATAAGGTTGACAGTGATAATGGCGATTACTGTGACAAAGATCATGATAGCTGCAATGATGCTGCTGTTACTGCTGCTGCTAAGGAGCTCACATATTAAAAACTTTAAATATCAAAAATGTACTTTGCATATCTACCTCAGTTGATTAAGGAATGGTATTTGCACTATATTCTATCCAACTCAGACCAAATTTGGAGTGTTATTCTCTTTAGTACTTATTTAGAAAAGACATTGATGAATTGGAGAGTTTCCATTAAATGGAAACCAGGATGATAATTTTAATTATAACAACAATAGGAACAACAAAAATAAAAGCTATTATTTTTATAGCACTTTGGGGTTTACAAATGATATTTTATTCTCACAAGAACCTTGAAAAGTAATTGCTAATAAGATATGAATCTTATAGATTAAAATAAGCAGAGTTAAAATGTCTTGCCCAGAGTTACATAGGAAGTAAATGTCTGAGGATTTGAACTCAGATCTTCCTGACTCAAGGTCCAGAGTTCCATCTATTATACTATCTAGGTGCTTCTGGTGAGAATTTTCTAAAAATCTGTTGAAGAATTTGTGGGTATTTAGTAAAGAATAAAGGATTTTCAAGTGATGAGAAATAATGACTACATTCAAGTATTTGAACAGATGTCAACAGAAAAGGACTTCAATATATTATAAATCCCCAAGAGGCAGAAATGGAAAGAAAGCATAGAAATGTTAGAAAATAACAAGCTTAATGTCAGAAAAACTTCCCAAGTAATATAATGTCACATGGACAGTCATGGGAAGCTTGGGAAACTTCTCTCCACTGGAAATCTTTTAAGCAGAAGTTGCATGACCACTTATTGGACAGAATTTCTTTTAGATATGGATTCGACCAGATACATGTCAATAGAAGACTTTTTCTGCATCAGTATTCTCTGAATCCATGATTCTGTGAATTGAATTGAACTGAATTCTTGCAAAGGAAAAAATGCAAATTTATACCAATAAATGTAATTGATTATCTGTCATGCCAAATGCTGTTTTCAAGTGGTATAAGCATTATTTGAGTCGACTTAATTGGAAAAGTTATAAGAAAATATTCTGACTGATGTGTAAAGCTAAATGTGCAATAAGAATATCAGTTGTAACTCTGAGAAACAGCTCTGAAGACTCAAATCAAATCTTTGATATTTGCTTTATCGGACTGTATGTTAGGCTTTTCACAAGCAACACTAAATTTGGAAAAAGGTTTCATCTGTATATCTTTATATCTAGATTGGGTAGTTGCATCGAAAATGTTCCATGTTCATGATCCCTCTTGGCTTTCTATTATCAATAAATAACAGTATCATCTAAATTAAACATTAAATGGCATGCCAGTGATCCTGTCTGAACAGAAGCATCTTTAATTTTATTTTTAGAACTAACGAATTGTCTTTAATCTTTCAAAGTGCCCTGAAACAAATTGTTTCATTGTATTCTTCGGTTATATTCTGTAATTATAACTTAAGATGTGTTGTATTAATATACGTGCCCATCTATATGTACAATTTGACACAAAAGTCTGTCCTCCATCAGAAATACTCTTTTTATACTTTAGTACCTACAGAGTTGGTAATATTGCTTTTAAAAAACTTTGAGAATTCTGAGGGACCTATGAGAAAAAATCCTCTCCACATCCAGATAAAGAAATGTGGGAGTAGAAACATAGAAGAAAAACAACTATTTGATCACATAGGTCAATGGGGATATGATTGGGGATGTAGACTCTAAACCATCACCCTAGTGCAAATATTAATAATATGGAAATAGGTCTCGATCCATAACACATGTAAAACCCAGTGGAATTGCTCGTTGGCTCTGGGAGGGGGGTGGAAGGAGGGGAGGGAAAGAACATGATTCATGTAACCATGGAAAAATATTCTAAAATAAATGAATGAATGAATGAACTTAAAGAAAACGGAGTTTTAGCTAATAAAAGTTCCACTTTTAAAAAATTCTGTAAAAGATATTATTTTGCATATACATACATAAAACACACACACACACACACACACACACATATATAT